>NC_088864.1:20402153-20569653 GCF_032884065.1 Artemia franciscana
GAGAGAGACAAAAACACATCCAAACAAAGAGAGTCAGACGCAAAAACACAAAAACAGACACAGAGACAAGGAAACACCCACCCAGATATAGGCATAGAAACAGAGACAAACGTAAAACCACTCAGACAAAGAGGCGCCGAGAGGGAGAGAGGGGGAGAAAAATAGAAAAAAACCATCAGAACAAACAGAGTCGGAAACAAAAACACACAATAACAAACACAGACACAAGCAAACACCTGGTCAGACACAGAGAGAGAAAAAAAATAAAAGCGCTTTTGAGTACAACAAACTCAGCTAATTGGTAAATCCGAGTCTTTCAATTGGCGACTGAGTGTAAAAAAATTAGATGAAATTACTTTTGCATACAACAAACTCAGCAAGTATGTAAATTCCCAGTGTCTTTGTTGCCGAATGAGCATCAAAAATTTAATCAAAGCAATGTTGACTACGATAAACTAAGGTACTTGATTAATTCTGATTGTTTTAGTTGCTGGCTGAGTGCTAAAAAAAAATCTTAAAAGCACTTTTGGCAACAACAAACTTAGCTACTTTGTAAATTCCGAGTCTTTTAATTGGTGACCAAGCATAAAACAATGAACAAATGCACTTTCGCATACAACAAACTAAGCAAGTAGGTAAATTCCAAGTGTTTTATTTGCTGAATGAATATCAAAAATTTAATTAAAGCGCTTTTGACTGCAACAAACTCAACTAGCTGGTAAATTCTAAATATTTTAGTTACCGACTACGTATGAAAATATTTAATAAATGCATTTCTGAGTACAGCAAATACAACTACTAGATAAATTCCGAGTCTTTTAATTGGTTACTGAGTATCAGAAAATTGAATAAAACAACTTTTACATACAGCTAACTCATCTAGTAGGTAAATTCTGAGCGTCTTAGTTGCTGGCAGAGTTTCAAAAATTAAAAGAAAAGCACTTTTGCCTAAAATATACTCAGGTAGCTGATAAATTTTAAGGAATCTAGTTGTGGGATGAGTACCAAAAATTAGTAAAAGCACTTTTGATCACAACAAACTCAGCTAGCCGGTAATTTCAAGTGTCTATTAACCAACTACACATAAAAAAAATTAATAAAAGCGCATTTGAGTACAACAAACTCACGTACTTTGTTAATTCTAAGTCTTTTAATTTGTAACTGAGTATAAAAAATAAATAAAATCAATTTTACATACAACAAACTAAGCTAGTATCCGAATTACAAGTGTCTTAGTTGCTGACTGAGTATCAAAAATTTTATAAAAGCTCTTTTGAATACAATAAACTCAGGTAGTTGATAAATTCCAAGTGTTTTAGTTGCTTGCTGAGTACTAAAAAATTAATCAAGGCACTTTTGACTACAACAAACTCAGCTACTTGGTGAATCCCGAGTCATTTAATCAGTGACTGAGTATCCAAAAGTTAAATAAATGCACTATTGCATAGAAAAAAAATCAGCTAGTAGGTAAATTCCGAGTGCTGAGAGAGTTTAAAAAACTTAAAATATAAGTACTTTCGACTAAAATAAACTCAGTTAGTTGATAAATTCCGAGTATTTTAGTCGCAGGCTGAGTGAAAAAAATAGCGAAAAATTAAGGACAAAACGAGATTTATTTAATAAAGAAGTGAACAAAAAATAAAAACAAAACAATACTTTAATAAAAAACATTCCGAATATTTTGGCCTTTCTCTCTTGTGGCAAATGTTATGTAAGAAGAACACAGCAGAATTTAAAAAAATAGACTACAACAACATAAAAATGCCATAGATTGCTCGCTAAAACGTAATCAGAAACCAGAATCGTTTGAATCAGCTGTTGCAGAACACACTTTTGGTTTCCCTCATTGAAATATTGATCAAACAAAAATTGTAAATAAGTCTGTAGGAATTTTGCACGGCTTAAGAGAAATTATAGAAAAAAAGATTATCTATGGGGATATAATTATTAATATAGTGGAAGGGGATTCTAAGATAAGAACCAATTGAGGAGCAACTAAATTCGTCAGCCAGTTGTGATTTACGTAATTGTACTGGAACAAGTCATAATATGGTGAACAAAAGTCAGAATGAAGTCAAAACAGGAAAAGGTCAACGGACTGCAGCCAAACTAGCGGAAAAATCCATAGAATTTATACTTTATATATTTGTTTATTAGCCTGTGATATTTCCCTTTGTACAATGAAAGCTGAAGGGAGAGTGTCCCGTGATTTTACTATAAACATTCGCTTCGATTTTATTGTTATGTTGTAACATCAGTGCTGCAAGTCTATTTATAATGTGAGTTTTCTTTTTTTTTCTTGTCGAATGTTTAGTTGTCGTTTGTTATTTTTGTGTGTTATTTTTTTAAAACAACTTTTTTTGGTTCTTCACTCTTCAAGTTTTTTTCGTTGAGCAAGGCTACCGGAAGTGGGGCTGAAATATATTCTGAAATTAATTTCTGATTCAATTGTTGTTTTATTTTTACTTTTTTGTTTAATGGTTTGTTGAAATTAAAACCCCTTTTATTGCTTTATTTTTCGTAAATAAAAAAGTAGTGTAGTCTAAGAAATTGTTTACCAAAATATAATAAAAGCACTTTTGAATACCACAAACTCAGATACCGGGCCACTTCCGAGTCTTTTTATTGTTGACTTTTCTGGGAATAACAATAATATAAATTATATATGAATTAAGGTACTATAAATCAATTAAGAACCATAAGTGTTGAGGGTTAACAATATTCTTATAGGGTTCAAAACTTGTACATTTTATAATATCAAGGATTATGCTTGAGAATTGTGTTTCTGAATGTCAGTATTTTTCTTCATTATCTCTTCAGTCACAGTTCGTACTGAATCTTCCTGTGGATAAGGCTCATGATATTTATTTTTTCCCAAAAATATATTAATAAAGTATTTTAGGTTTGATGAATATTTTAAATGTGATTTCTAGATAACAACTAAAAAAACAGACCTTCAAAGAAAAGTATACTGCAATACTGAGCTTTAGAATTACTCTACATAAATATATGGAATAAACCAAAATTAAAACAAACAGGAATTGTTAGAAATGAATATGCAGTACATATAAAAAGCAGGAGCTAAAATGAATAGCCTTATTAAGCTTAACAATAAGAAATATTACAATGGATAAACATATGAAACATAAAGGAACCTGAAAAAAAGGTAAGAACGAAAATTATCGCTAATAACAAAATGACAGGCCCCTCCTTAAAGTCCATAAGGGCTAAAGTGTTATAAAAAGCTTTGACCGATTGGAAGAAACGTTTTTCTTTGCCCTTTTTGGGGCAACTAAATTTGCTGTTCGACTTTCTTTGCTAATTGGGGTTTCCTTTTTCCAGGGACTTACGGGTGATGTATCAAGCAAATTAAACAGAGCATTTTTTTTTCGTTTTTACAGACTGTTCTTAAGCGAGTGGGATTAGGCTCGTGGCCCCAACTTTAATTTTGTTTGTATATTAGAGGATTGTTGATCCAGGAACAACAATTTAAGTTTCAAGCTGTTACGAATATAGTAAATTTTTGGTCCTTTTTCAAGAAAAAAAAATATTTTTGAATTTTTCTTTTACCCCAGGGCTTTCCTGGACCAAAACAACTTAAGAATATATGTTGAAAGTGGTTAATATTAGCTTGATACTTATTGAATTGTTTTTATTTTTCCGAGGGCTTAGGGGTGAAATATAAAATCGGTTCTTCGGTATCAGGATCTTGCTCTTTAGGATTGATAAATGGGGCAGCAGCCTGCTTATTTTAAAGAGTACTTGTTCTGCTTATTTTAATTTACATATTTGTCCTTTGGCACTTATGAAACTGCTTAGAATGTCTTCTTTGTTCTTTAATTGCATTTATATCTGTTCTGATTCTTCTTGTCAAATGTCTTGTAACCATATATTTCTTTGTTCTTCCCTTTAGTTTTTGACTCCTCGCAATTCTCGCTGCTGCTCATCTTTTAGCCACATATTCCTTTGTTTTCCACTTTCATTTTTGAATCGTTATGATTCTCGCTGTCGCATATCTTTCTTAACTTCACTTTGCTTTTTATTTCGTTCTGATCCTCGATTTCAAATGTCTTGTAACCGCATATTTCTCAAAATCTTTGCTTTTGTTTTGACTTGCTTAATTTTCGCTGCCGCTTATCTTCTAACCGTATATTTCTTTGTTCTTAACTTTTGTTATGACTTCTTTTAATTGCCGTTGTCGCAAGTATTATAATCGTCTACTTCATCGTTCTTCATTTTCTTATATCATTACTTCAGACGTTTTATCAATGCTCTTTACCTTAGCTGCTCGAATCGGTCTCATCACTGTTGCTGGTCTAGGTTGTTCATTTCATTTTTGTTCATGGGATCTTTTCCCATGCGATAGTCCAATTTGTTCATTTTGAGCAATTTTTAATTTATACTTTTATCCTCTAGGCATTATTAAACCATGCACTACAACCGAGTCAGTACACTTGGTATCTTACACTTAACTATGATCCTTTTGTAATTTTGCATGCGTCATAGATACTAAAAACGGTACGACCACTCTTGGGGCGGAAATGATGTAATTTATGCTATTGAAATATTCTCATAAATATCACGTCACCCAATCAATTTGTATTTCAAAATTAAGGCTCTTAACAAATTTTTGCAAACTCGTGACCCATGTAGATTCTTTTGGAGAAAACCTCAAAATGCCTGAACTATTTTCGTGCATACTTACATACATAAATAAATAAACAAATATCGAATTATTTCTCTTTTAAAGAGATAAGATATAAAATACAGCCATAGCCCTTTTGTGCGGAATTCTTCTTTTATTCTGCTTAAAATCAGTTTGAAATGATAAAAATTGACTAGAAAAAATCTGTACTTAAATATGTCCGAAACCGAAATTTAATTTATCTATTTTGACTTGATTAAATTTCGGATAAAAATACTGCTTGCATTGAAAGGGAATGTGTTTCTTACTTTTTACCTTAAGGTGTCTGGGGAGATTCCAACTTTGATGAAAGAAACTCAAGATTCTACTGCTGAATATTTTCTATTCAAATTGAAAGCAGGGCACATTCTTCAATACGTTAGAAATTTTTATTGAATTTCTTTTCCAAGCTTTTTGCAATTTCTAGTTGCTATTTTAACTATTCATTTGTCTCTTTGAGAATTTAGATTTTCAAGAAAATACGGTATGTAACATATTAAAATAGATTTTGACGTGGCAATTTAAGACAAAACGAGTAAATACTTTCGTTTTTGATTGTAAAAAAAAAGCAAAATTTATTAGGAATAAGTAGGAACACTGCAACATCTAGCATCAAAAAGAAAAGAAAGAAAAGAGTTATTTTAAAAATTAAGACAGAGAGAAATTATAACGTATATGAAGGGGAATGCCCCCTTTTCAACACCTTGCTCTTAACGCTAAAGTTTTTTAGTGCTTTAGAAAGCTTCTTATTGTTCTAATCAAAAGACCCACGGGTTCAGGCGTCGTTCTCAAAGAATTTGGACAAAATCCAAACTTTAGGATAAAAAGCGAGGTTCTTAGGAGAGGGCAACCCCTTTCATATACGTAATAATTTCTGTTCGTTTTAAATTTTAGTGCTGCTCCTTACTTTCAGTTGAAAAAACTTGTTTTTTTTTATTTATTTCTAATCGTTTTTTAAAAAGTGCGACGAAATCTGGCCCCACTGTACGGAAAAATCTCCCTCCCCAAAGAAATATTCTCTAGACAATTTAATCTTGGTAAAAAATTTACCCCAGTTTAATTACCCTTAACAATTCTACGCGTAAAACTGTGACGGAAAAGTGAAAGCAAGACATATAAAAAGAATGATGTATAATAAATCTGGCAATTTACCCTTGTATAATTATCCCTGACAAGTTCAATTCTCGGAAACTTCCAACTCCATGGAAATTTCCCTCACAGAAAAAAGTCCAAATAAAATTCCTCTCTCCCCCACCCGAAAAATTAAAAATACATCCCAATTACAAACACTGTGCATAAACAATGAACAAATTTTAAAACCTAAATACCTTTCTCATGGGTTTGGGGGAGGGTCATTTTATATCAAAATACATAGCTATTGGGTCTTTAACTATGATGAACAAAAGTTTCGGTCACTTAAAAAGGGTAATAAAGCTTTTAATTTCCGTTCGAATGAGCCCTTTCAAGATATTCTAGGACCAATGGATTGATACGATCCCCTAGAGAAAAAAAGAAAAAAACTAATAAACACGCATCCGTGATCTGTCTTCTGGCAAAATATACAAAATTTTATATTTATGCAGATAAAACCTCTGCAGTTGTGTTTTTTGATAAAAAAAAAACACACTAAATCTAATAGCGATATTTTAATTAATATTCTAAGAATTTTAGGGGGTGTTTCCCCTTTTTTCGAAAATCAAGCACATTTACTAAGGCTCGTAGCCCTTAATGGGTAAAATTAAACTTAATGATTTATCCGATTTAATCGATTCTTTTGATTTATCTATTGGCATCAAAATTCTGTTTCTTAGATTTTTAGTTACTTTTGAGCTGAATCGCTCCATACCTAAAGTTTATTTTCACGAACTGTTTGAAAAAAATGAGAAATGTTTTTAAGTAAAAATACTACAACAACCAGCATTAAGAAACATATTAAATCTTAAATATTCAAGTATTTTAAAGTGGCGTATAGATAAAGTATTTAAAAAATACAACAGGAATCCAATTTGACCATTAGACGAATTATCTAAAAAAAAAGCTGGGATATACATATTGTTTTGACAAAATAGTCGCATAAGGTTGCATTTATTTTTAAGGCCAATTTCATATTAACATATTACTATGTTTGATGCGCCAATTTCAACTCTAATTATTAAGAATGACTATGGCTCTTCCTTCCAACCCTTTAAATAGTGCTCTTGGAGTTGTAAACTGGGATTGTCATTACAGACGACTTCAATTCGTTATAAACTTAGGCAAATTGTGGAAATTTTTCCCATATTCATGCAAATACATGTTCTTATCAGACTTTCAATGTTTCAAACAGAGGTATCCTCTCTTTCCACAGCATAATCATTGAAAATAGCACTGAGCACGTGAAGCTCAGTTCCCTGAGGTTACAGAAAGAGATAGAGAATGAGAAAGGAAAAGAGAAAGAGAGTAGAGAGAAAGACAAGCAAATATATGCTCAGACAAACAGGCACAGAAAGAGAGAGAGAAAAAAATACAGACACACAAGGACTGACACAGAGACAAGCAGAGTCCCATTCAGACACACTTGCACAGAGAAAGAGAGAGAGACAGAAACACTCACAAATACGGAGAGTCGGTCGCAAACAAACACGCAAACACCCAAAGACAGACACAGAGACTATCAAACACTCACCCAGACACAAAGACACAGAGAGAGACACAAGAAACAGTCTCTCAGACGCACAAGCACACAGAGAGAGAGAGATAGATAGAGAGAGAGAGAGAGAGAGAGAGAGAGAGAGAGAGAGAGAGAGAGAGAGAGAGAGAGAGAGAGAGAGAGAGAGAGAGAGAGAGAGAGAGAGAGAAGAGAGAGATAAAGAGAGAGAGAGAGAGAGAAACTCATACAAACACATAGATTCAGACATACAAACAAAAAAAAGACACGGAGACAAGCAAACGCCCAGTCAGACTCACAGGCACAGAAAAAGAGAAAAAGGTAAAGAACTTTTCATACACAAAGGCATAGAGAGAGATTAAAAATCACATGCAAACACAAAGAGTCAGACGCACGGAGTCCGGCACACACTCACAAAGACAGACA
Organism: Artemia franciscana; assembly: GCF_032884065.1. Taxonomy (NCBI): domain Eukaryota; kingdom Metazoa; phylum Arthropoda; class Branchiopoda; order Anostraca; family Artemiidae; genus Artemia; species Artemia franciscana. The sequence goes on from NC_088864.1 coordinate 20,409,911, forward strand.
CAGAGACAAGAAAATACCCGTTCAGACACACAGACACAGAGAAAGAGAGAGAGGCCAACAGCCGTTCACACACACACACACACAGAGAGAGAGAGAGAGAGAGAGAGAGAGAGAGAGAGAGAGAGAGAGAGAGAGGGATAAAACGATTTAGAACACAAAGAGTCAGACACGCCCACACACAAACACAGACACAGAAAAGAGCAACACCCACCTAAACACAGAGGTACAGAGAGGGATAAGCACAAACATGATCAGACTAATAGGCACAGAGAGACAGAGAGAAAGAGAGAGAGAGAGAGAGAGAGAGAGAGAGAGAGAAGGAGAGAAAGAGAGAAAGATAAAGAGAGAAAAAATAAGAGAGAAAAAGAGAGAGGGGAGAGAAAGAGAAAATATACAAACAAACAGAGTCAGATACACAAACACACAATGACAGACACAGAGACAAGCAAACACGTGGTCAGAGACATAGGCCTAGAGAGAGAAAGAAAAATTGATAAAAAATCTTTTGAGTACAAAGGACTTTGCTACTTACTAAATTCCGACTTTTTTAATTGGTGACCGGGTATAGAAAAATTAAATGAAAGCACTTTTGCATACACAAAATTTCAAATATCTTAGCTGCTGACTGAGTAAAAAACAAATTAATAAAAGCACTTTTGACAACAATAAACTCAAGAAGTTCATAAATTCCGTGTCTTTTAGTTGCTGGCTAAGTACTAAGAAATTATTAGAGAAATTTAACTACAACAAACTCAGCTACTTGTTAAATTCTGCGTGTACTTGTTAAATTCCAAGTCTACAACAAACTCAGCAAGTAGGTAAATTCCAAGGGTCTTAGTTGCTGACTCAGTACCAACAATGTAATAAAATCACTTTTGTCTACAACAAAATGAGGTAGTTGATAAATTCCGTGTGTTTTAGCTCCTAGCCGAGCACCAAAATATTAATGAAGTACTTTTGACTACAAAAAACAGCTATCCGGTTGAATGTTTTAGTTACCAACTAAGCATCAAAAATAAAAAAATGCACTTTCGAGTACAACAAACTCAACTACTTCAAAAACTCCGAGTCTTTTGATTGGTGCTTGAGTTTAAAAAATTAAATGAAAGCACTTTTACATACAACAAACTCAGCTTGTCAGTAAATTCCGAGTGTCTTAGCTGCTGACTGAGATAGGAAAATTAAAATAAAAGCATTTTTGACTAGATTAAACTTGGGTAGTTAATAAATTCATAGTTAATTAGCTGCCAGCTAAGTACCAAAGATTTAAAAAAGCACTTTTGACTACAATAAACTCATCTAGCTGGTACATTCCGATTGTTTTACTTACCAACTGCATATGAAAAATATTTAATGAAAGCTCTCTAAAGTGCAACAAACTCAGCTACTTGTTCGATTCTAAGTCTTTTAATTGGTGGCTGAGCCGAAAATTGAATAAAAGCCCTTTTGCATACGACAAACCCAGCTAGTAGGTGAATTCCAAGTGTCATAGTTGCTGATTGAGCAAAAAAAAATAATATAAAAGTATTTTTAACTATAATGAACTCAGGTAGTTGATTAATTCCGGGGGTTTTAGTTCCAGGCTGAGGACCAAAAAATTAATAAAAGCACTTTTGACTATAACAAACTCAGCTAGATGGTACATTATCAGTATTTTAAAAGCCTTTTGTATACAAAAAACTTAGCTAACAGGTATATTTCAAGTGTCTTAGTTGGTGACCGAGTTTACAAATTTAATAAAAACATTGCTGACTACAATAAGCTCAGGTAATTGATAAATTCCTAGTGTTTTAGTTGCTAACTGAGTACCAAAAAAAAAAATTAATAGAAGCGTTTTTTACTACAATAAACTCAGACAATTGGTAAATTCTAAGTCATTTAATTGGTAACTGAGTATCAAAAAATTAAATTTATGCTTTTTGCATACAACAAACTCAACTAATTGGTAACTTTCGAGTCTTTTAATTGGTGACTATAATACAACAAGAGCTAAGAGCTCATAGGGCACTTGTGACGAGGCGAGAAGAGCTAAGAGCCAAGAGATCATATGGTGTGAGCTCTAACAAAATTCTATGAATCAATAGATTGATTTAAAAAGGAAATAAGAGGCTTAATGCCGGTCAGGAAATAAAATAAGAGCTCTGAGTCACGATGTCCTTCTATATTATCAAAATTCATTGAGATCCGATCACCCAATCGTAAGTTATAAATACCTAATTTTTTCTAATTTTTCCTCTCCCTTTAGCCCCCAAGATGGTCAAATCTGGGAAAACGACTTTATCAAGTCAAATTGTGCAGCTCCCTGACACGCCTACCAATTTTAATCGTCCTAGCACGTCCAGAAGCACCAAACTCGCCAAATCACTGAAGCCCTACCCCCCAACTCCTCCAAAGAGAGCGAATCCAGTACGATTCTATCAATCACGTATCAAGGACATTTGTTTATTCTATCCACCAAGCTTCATCCCGATTCCTCCACTCTATGTGTTTTTTCAAGATTTCCCCCTCCAACACCTCCAATGTCAAAAGATCTGGTCGGGATTTCAAATAAGAGCTCTGAGACATGAATTCCTTCTAAAAATCAAATTTCATTAAGATCCGATAATCTATTCGTAAGATAAAAATACCCCAATTTTCACGTTTTCCAAGAATTCCGGTTTCCCCTTCCAACTCCCCCCAATGTCACAGGATCTGGTCGGAATTTAAAATTAGAACTTTAAAGCACAAGATCCTTCTAAATATCAAATTTCATTAAGATCTGGTCATCCTTTCGTAAGTTACAAATACCTCAATTTTCGAAATTACCCATCCCCTCCCAATTCACAGCAGATCCGGTCCGGTTATGTCAGTCACGAATCTTAGACAGGTTTCTATTCTTCCCATCCAGTTTCATCCTGATCTCACCGCTTTAAGTATTTTCTAAGATTTCCGGTCCCCCCAACTGACCCCCCCCCAAAAAAAAAACACGCTTGATCCGCTTGATATTTAAAATAAGAGATCTGAGTTACGAGGTCCTTCTAAATATGAAGTTTCATGAAGATCCGATCACTCCTTCGTAAGTTAAAAATACGTAATTTTTTCTTATTTTTCAAAATTAAACCCCCCCCCCCAATAGAGCGGATCCATTCCAATTATGTAAATCACGTATGTAAGACTTCTGCTTATTTTTCCCACCATGTTTCATCCCGATCCCTCCAATCTAAGCGTTATCCATGATTTTAGGTTCCCCCACCCAAAATTCCCCCAATGTCACCAGATCTGGTCAGGATTTAAAATAGAAGCTTTGAGACACGATATCCTTCTAAATATTAAATTTCATTGAGATCCGATCACCCGTTCGTAAGTAAAAAATACCTCATTTTTTCTAATTTTTCAGAATTAGCCCCTCCCCAAACTACCCCAAAGAGAGCGGATCCGTTCCGGTCATGTCAATCATGTATCTAGGACTTGTGCTTATTTTTCCCACCAAGTTTCATCCCAATCTCTCCACTCTAAGTGTTTTCCATGTTTTAGGTTCCCCCTCCCAACTCAACCCAATCTCACCAGATCCGGTCGGCACTTAAAATAAGAGCTCCGAGACACAATATCCTTCTAAATATCAAATTTCATTGAGATCCGATCACTCGTTCGTAAATTAAAAATACCTCATTTTTTCTAATTTTTCAGAAATAATCCCCCCCCAACTACCCCAAAGAGAGCGGATCCGTTTTATTTATGTCAATCATGTATCTAGGACTTGTGTTTATTTTTCCCACCAAGTTTCATCCCGATCCCTCCACTCTAAGTGTATGATTTCGTATGATCTTGACATTGGATGTGACGGGGGGAAAGTAACTGTTCCCAGCTCTGCGGATTACACTCATATAACTGTGGCTGCACAAACAGGAATCCAGCTATTGAGTCGTATTAGTTCTTGTCTGGAGTTTGTACAAAAGTGGATGAAGCTTAATAAGATAAATTTGAATTATAGTAAATCTTGCTTTTTATTGTATGGTAGGAGCTACAATTATTACCCTTGGATAGACAGACTTAATATTGCTGATATGAGTATTTTAAGAATAAATTGTACAAAATATCTAGGAGTTTTAATTGATGAATGTCTCAGTTTTAGAGAACAAATAGATTATATTAATTTTAAACTCGCTAGGAATGTTGGCATTTTAAGAAAGTTGAAGTATATTTTCCCAAGAGATATTTTAAGAACACTGTATTATTCCTTAATTCATCCTTATCTGCTATATTATTGTAATGTTTGGGGTAGTACATTTCCTTCTCATCTCCATCATATTCGAGTTTTGCAGAATAAAGCGCTTCGAGTGTTATGTAGTGTAGGTTTTAAAGACTCGGTACAAAAGAGGTATAAAGATCGCAAAATCTTGCCTTTAGCAGGACTTATTACTTTTTATCGAAGCCTGTTTCTATGTAAATATTTTAAAAATTGTTTACCAATATGTTTTAAAAGAATGTTTGAATTAGGAAGTGATATTCATACGCATTTTACGAGACAGTCCGGTATCATTCGTCGTCCGATTGCTATTACCCGTAGATCTCAATTTTCTATTCGGCATCTAGGAACCCATGAATGGAATTGTTTACCTACGACTTTGAGAAATATGGATAATTTTCGTGAGTTTCGGCGGGAATTAAAGCTATTTTGCCTTAATATTTATGGTTTTGATAGTTGAGTGGACCTCAAGTGGAGCCAAGATGTTGGTTTTGTTTTAGGCGATACTGATCAAGTGGTTTTAGTTTCTTTTTGTTTTGTCTTTTTTGAAGTGTAATTCCGTATTGATTGAAATACAGGGTAATTAATTTATTTTTCTTCTTCTCCTTTTCTTTTCTTTTTAGTTTCCTTTTTTCTTTTCTTTCTTATTTTCCTCTTCTTTTTTATTGTTTTTATTTGTATGTGTATTGGGGTTGCAAGCCCAAACAAGCTTTTGTTTCGGGCCATTTGCTTGTTTTGTTTTGTTATTTATATTAATAAACCCGTCTTTCTCCCTAAAAAAAATAAGTAGCTGATTTTGTTGTACTCAAAAGAGTTTTTATTAAATATTTTGATACGCATTCGGTAGCTAAAACACTCAGAATTTGCAATATATCTGACTTTGGTGTATTCAAAAGTGCTTTTATTAATTTTAGGGTAATTAGCCTGCAACTAAAACGCTCGGAATTTATCAGCTGCCTGACTTTATATTAGTCAAAATGGTTTTGTTTTAATTTTTGAAACTCAGTTACCAGCCAAGAAACTCATAATTTACAGATTAGCTGAGTTTGTTGTGTGCAAAAGTGCTTACATTTAATTTCTTATTCTCAGTGACCAATTAATAGACTCGGAATTTACCATGTAGTTGAGTTTTATTTACTCGAAAGTGCATTAATTTAACTTTCGGTATGCAGTAGGTATGTAGGTATGTCGGAATTACTAGATAGCTGTTTTTGTTGTTAAAAGTGCTTTTATTAATTTTTTGGTATTCAGCCAGCAAGTAAAACAAACGGAATTTATTTCTAGATAAGTTCCATTTCAGTTTCAGACATACTTAAGTACATATTTTTCAAGTCAATTTTTATCATTTCAGACTGATTTTAAGCAAAATAAAAGAGAATATTCCTCGCAAAAGAGCCATGGCTATATTATATACCTCATCTCTATAAACAAGAAATAATTGTATATTTGTTGATTCATGTATGTACAAATTAATCCACAAACACAGCTCCATATTCTTTTGAGAAAATAGGCATCTTGAAAGTTTCTGGCCTTAAAAATGATATGCATATGTCACGAGTTTTCGTAAATTCGTAAAGTCTTAATTTTGAAATACAAATTGTATGATTGACATGATATTTATGACCATATTTCAATATAATAAATTACATAATTTCCACCCCAAGAGTGGTCGTACCGTTTTTAGTATCTATAACGCATGCAATATTACAAAAGGTTCAGAGCTAAGCATAAAATTCCAAGCATAATAACTCGGTTGTAATGAACGGTTTAAGCAGTTCCATAATGCCTAGAGAATAAAAACATAAATTAACAATTCCTCAAAATAGACGAATCGAACTATCGCATGAGACAAGGTCAAGAGGACGAATAAAAAAAATGCAATTCCATAATGGATGAAAATGAACAACCTAGACCAGCAACTGTGACGAGACGAATTCGATCAGTTGATAAAACGTCTGAAGTAATGATATAAGAAAATGAAAAACAATAAAGTATACGGTAGAACACTTGCGACAACAAAAATTCAGACGAATCAAAAACGAAAATAAAGAACAAGGAAACATACGTTTAGAAGATAAACGCAGCGAAAATTAAGTATGTCAGAAAAAGTGAAGAACAAAAGAACTATGCGGTTACAAGACATTTGAAAACAAGGATCAGAATGAACTAAAAAGCAAAATAAAATTTAATATGTCCGGTTAAAAGATATGTGACAGTGAGAATCCTAACAATTCAATAAAAAATGAAAAAAATGAAAGTGGAAAACAAAGAAATACGCGGTTAGAAGACAAGCAGCAGCAATAATTGCAATGAGTCAAAAACAAAAATGAAGAACAAACAAGTATATGGTTACAAGACATTTGACAAGAAGAGTTAGAACCGGCCAAAATGAAAATGAGGAGCAAAGTAGACATTTTAATCAGTTTCATAAAAGAAAGAGGATAAAAATGTGAATTAACAATTAAATAATACAAAGAAACTGGGCCATCAACTGAGATAAGATCAAAAAGACAACCTGAGAAGTGTAAGTTAATGGGCAAAAACGGACAGTCTAGACCATCAAATGTGATAAGACCAATCCAAGCAGCTAAGGTACAAGGCCTTGGAAACATGTCTGAAGGAATGATAAACAAAAGTGAAGAATAAAGAAATATGTAGTTATAAGATAAGTAGTAGCGAGAACCATAACGAGTCAAAAACGAAAGTGAAGCACAAGAAAACATACGTTCTTTATTATATAAGTATTTTATTACACTCTAGCTCTTAGGGGCCTTAAAGAGGCGCATGTTCTTCTGTTATTAGCGGTAATTTTCGTTCTTAATGTTTTTTCGGGTTTCTTTATGTTTCATATATACATCCAATGTAATATCTCTTATTTTTAAGCTTAATATGGCTATTCATTTTAACACGTGCTTGTTATATGTGCTATTTATTGATTTCTAGTAATTTCTGTTCGTTTTAAGTTTGGCTTATTCCATGCGTTTATATCTGCTAATTCCAAATCTTAATATCGCCGTTTACTTTTCGTTGAAGGTTCGTTTTTTTAGTTATTATCTAGAAATAACAAATAGAATATTCATCAAACCCTTTATACTTTATAAATACATTTAAAAAAAAATAAATATTATATACCTTATCTACAGAAAAGTGCATGATGATTGTAACTAAAGAGCTGTTGAGGAAAAATGCTGACTTTCAAAAATTCAACTCTCAAGTATAATCCTTGAAAATATAAAACTTGTAATATAAAATATACAAGTCAGTCGATTGAAGATATTCTTAACCCTCAAAACTTTTGGTTTTCCATTGATTCATAATTTATAACATAATTATTATTAAATTTATAATTAATTTATATGAATGAACTAACAGAAAGAATTCTATACCTTGAACACGGGGTCCATTTGCAAATACTCCCCCTTCTTGATGAATAACAGATATTTCTTCTAGATCTTGAGAGCCACTCTCCAAACGAAGCTCTTGCTGTGAGCAGGGAGTGTATCGAAGACTCCTTCCTATTGATACATCCCCACCTAATCTCCTTCCACTCAGAAAGGAAAAGAAGGTTTTTCCAGACATGGAGAATCGGTCATCATTGGTCTGACATTGTCTAGAAAAAAGGTGCTTTTGTCAGATGGTCATTACACATTTGGTAGTAAAGCTAATTGTTCGTGTTAGTGTTCCGATATATACCCACAAAGTACTTACAGTTACATAAAAACTTAAGGTATCGAGGAGAATATCAACCTCTTCTCTGTTTAAGATTAAGTAAAAAAAAACAAGTTTTTTTAAATGAAAGTAAGGAGTGACATTAAAACTTAAAACGAACAGAAATTACTCCGTATATGAAAGGGGCTTTTCCTCCTCAACGCCCCGCTCTTTACGCTAAAGTTTGAATCCTTCTCTTAACTCATACTTTTTAAAACAGTAAAAAACTTTAGCGTAAAGAGCGGGGTGCTGAGGAGGAAAAGCCCCTTTCATATACGGAGTAATTTCTGTTCGTTTTAAGTTTTAATGTCGCTCCTTACTTTCATTTAAAAAACCTTGTTTTTTTATTTAATTTCTGGACGTTTTTAAATTAATAAATGTTTTGATCTTGGCTCTCCGGACATGAATAGTTAAAGCGAAATTTGTATATTAATTTTTTTTGGCTAAACGGCTTTCTCATAGTTTTAATCGGAAGATTTAGAGAAAAAAGGAGCGAGGGAGGAAGCCTAGTTGCCCTCCAATTTTTTGATTACTTAAAAAGGCAACTAGAACATTTAATTTTTTACGAACGTTTTCATTAGCAAAAAATATACGTAACTTACGAATTAACTTACGTAACGAACTTCTATATTCGTATGTTTTTATTGCGTATTTGAGAGGGTTTACCCCTCGTCGATACCTCACTCTTTACACTAAAGCTTAAATTTTGTCCCAATTCCTTAAGAATGACCCCTGGATCACAAAGGCCGTAGAAAATAAATAGTTGAAATTATTAAAAATACTTTAGCGTAAAGAGCGAGGTATTACGAGTAGGTCAACCGCTCATATGCGTAATAATTTCTGCTTGTTTTAAGCTTTAATGCTGCTCCTCACTTTCAGTAGAAAAAACCTTTTCATATTTATTTTTTCATTGTTTTTTTTTTAAATAATGCTAGAAAAATCTGCGCCCCCTTCATTGAAAGTCTCTTCCCCCATGAGAAGTTCCTCCATGGAAAGATCCTCCCACGTAACCCCCCACCCCTTCTCAACTCTCCTTCCCAAACCAAAAATATCCCCCTGAAAACGTCTGTACACTTCCCAGTAACCATTACTGTATGTAAGCACATGTCAAAGTTTGTAACTTGCAGCCCCTACCACGGGGAGTGCGGGGGAGTAAGTCGTCCCCAAAGACATACTTATTAGGTTTGTCGACTATGGTGAATAAGATGGCTATCTCAGAATTTTGATCCGGTGACTTTGGGGAAAAAATGAGTGTGGGAGGGGGCCTAGGTGCCATCCAATTTTTTGGTCACTTAAAAAGGGCACTAGAACTTTTAATTTCCTTTAAAATTAGCCCTCTCGTGACATTCTTCGCGCCACCCCAACACCTAGTTGGTGGGGGCGCTTCGCGCCCCCCAAGGCCCCCCGCGCGCGTAAGTCGTTACGCGCCATATTAGTTACGCGCCATTGTAGTTGTGTCCCTATGTCCCACCTGTGAGTGTCCCGGTCGTCATTTGTGTCCCGGTGTCCCAGTCTGTGATTTCTATTTGAGGGTTCCGGGCGTCATTTATATTCCTTGTGTCCCAGTGTCCCGGTCGTCATTTGTGTCCCGGTGTCCCGGTCTGTATATACATTCGTTTTTGAATTGGTTTTTTTTTTTAGGTTTTAGTTTTTTACCTTTTTTAGTTTTTTTAGTTATACCTCATGATTCTAATGATTGCCCTTGAGCTTTGTTGATGGTGATTGCTAATCGAACATTCCCTGTGTCCCCGTCGTCTTTTATATATCCCCCTGTGCCCCCGGCGTCCCCGTTGTAGTTGTGTCCCTGTGTCCCGGTCGTCATTTATATTCCCTGTGTCCCGGTCGTCATTTGTATCCCGGTGTCCCGGTCTGTATATACATTCGTTTTTGAAATGGTATATGATGAAATAAATTTTTGTATATTTCCCCTTTTTTTCTTTTTAGTTTTTTTTTTGGTTTTTACTTTTTTTTTAGTTTTTTAGTTTTTTTTTCTTTTTTCTTTTTAGTTTTTTTTATTTTATTTTTTTTTAGTTTTGTTTTTCTCCTTTATTTTTCATTTTTTTTTCCTTTTTTATTTTTTTTTCTTTTGTAGTTTTTTTAGTTTTTTAGCTTTTTTAGTTTTTTTATTAGTTTTTAGTTTGTTTTTTTTAGCTTTTTTGTAGTTTTTACCTTTTTTTAGTTTTTTTTTAGTTTTTTTTTACTTATGTCCTGGTCATCATTTATACCCCCTGTGTCCCGGTCGTCATTTGTGTCCCGGTGCTTTGTTGATGGTGATTACTAATCGAACATTCCTTGTGTCCCGGTCGCTTTCTCTTTGAGTGTCCCGGTCGTCATTTATATTCCCTTTGTGCCGGTGTCCCGGTCGTCATTTGTGTCCCGATGTCCCGGTCTGTAATTTCGTCAGTCGAAAACATGACGTCAGTCGACACACAAACATGACGTCACTCGACAGACACACAGACAACTTATTTATATATATATAGATTTCCTATTTGCTGTTTGCTTTCATGTCAGAGGACTCTTTAAAATTTAATTTCTGTCCTTTTTGAATTTGTTTGTAGCAAGAGTATTAAAATGTTTTACGGCAACTTTTGAACAAAAAGCAATACTGTGTTGGTGTACTAGCTCATTCTTCCAAACTAGCCCTTGTAAAGTTGTTGACACTATAAGGAGCGTTGACACCTAAAACCCTATTTTATAATTCTTGTGATTATTACATTTTTGCCTATCCGAGAATTACAACATCAATAAATGGCGAAATGAATATTTATCAAGGTAGCCTTCAATCTGTTTGCCTGTTAATAAGAAAAAACTTTCGAAAATGAAGTTTTTCAAATGAAAACGAAGATCCACATTAAACTTGAAATCAGTCCAAATAAAGTCATATAATAGTTCAAACGCAATATGATGAGAAATTACAAAGAATAAGTGAAATCCATAATGAACAGGAATTAAAATGAAAGACCATTTTAAATTTCGACATAATACTGGCATAAATGAATAAATAAATTTTAAACGAGTAAAATTCGAATTCCACCTTCAAGTCAAAAATAAAACGAACAAAATTTACTACTAGCAGGAGTTTGGCTACTGCCCCTTACTCCTCCCTAACCATAAAAGTTCTAAGTCTATTACATTTTATTGGAAAGTATATGTAATTTGAAAAGTGTTCTTCAGTTTTTTCAAACATCGACGACGAATAAAAAAATATAACCTATAATCAAGATTACTTGAAAAAAAAACTAACTAAAGTAAGCTGAACATTTAATATATAATAATATGAATCCCGAGAAATCCCAACAACTGAAAATTTTATTTAAGTGTGATTTCTTAGGTTTCGATTATAAATGTTAAAAATAATTATAAGTATTTTTTATTCCGTAAAGCACAAATGATCAAATGTCTTTGGAACTCTTATTTGAGGGAGGAGTAGGGAGCAGTAGAGTCACCCCTACTTGTAGTAATTTTTGTTCGTTTTAAATATGACTCGAGTATTCTATTTAATTTTTATTCATATTTCGATATATTTATTCATCCATGACAAATCTTATTTCCTTAAGACCTATGGTTTGTTACGATCTGAAAGAAGAACAGCCCCATAAAATAGTGTCATCGACTGTTAGAATTAAAAAGTCGAAGTATGGATCAATTGCTTCCCAGATATTTTAAGAGAATGTGTCTTTTCAGAGAAAACTGATCATAAGGTGTTTTTCACCGCCCGTTTATTTAGCCTATTATTTAGTCTTCAATTATATCTCTTTCCGTAATGAGAGGAAAGCTGCAGCCCCCTCAGCACCTTTTATTAACAGTTAATCTAAAATTAAAACTTAATTTTCATCCAAGTCCCCTCTAGGGATTTCAATCATTCTTTTCCTCTATGTCTGTCCTTCAAATAGATCCTCGTACCTCTTACAAAATACACTCATCGTACTCAAATATATCATCTAAGAGAAAATGAGGTAATTTATGTCACTCTAAGATCTGAGGAAAAAAAAAATTCTTTTGAACTTCTAAGTTTTGAATAGGCCTCCTGTCCAATTGTTGGATTAAATAATTCTCGTCCTTCTGAACGGTCAGGATTTGAGGCTATTGCATAGCAGGTGAGACGTGGGATGGAAATTTTTTTGGATGAAGTTATAGGATAAGAATTAAAACCAATATCATAAAGTTTCTTGAGAGGACTCACCTTTTTCTTGAGAGGAATCACCTTTAAATTTTTCAAATCAATTTTATATTGTTCTCTTAAGTTTAAAAGCTTGACCAAATTGAGCACTAGTTCATTCACCAGCCACCCAGAAGCAATACTCGGAAGTATTTTAATACATTCCTCTTTTCCTGACTTTTTTTTTTATTATTTGGGCCATTTGAAAAGTTTTATTGTGCAATTGAAAAACCGCCCCATGGTAAGGCCTTCATTTTCCAATCATTGAAAAAGTTTGATTGTTATACTACACGTACAAATATCTCCGTGCGTTCCCAAAAGGGAAGGAGTTGTAGATGTTCTAACAGGTGTAAATTTGACAGTTCTCCACAACACAAATTTCATAAAATACAAATTGCCCAGGTATTTCCATTGGTTGATAAAAATGAAGCGTCTTCAAGAGATACGTGGAAATCTTTCATTATAATAAAATGTCATCATGCGTAATTGTTGAATGGTATTGGAAATGGTCTTTCTTGTTTTGCCTCTATATTTCCTTTGCAGTTGTTTAAATGTTTATTTGTTTGTCATAATGATAGCTTACAAACTATTGTCGTTCTTATTTACCCGATTTTTCTTCGTCCCTAAGTTTGTTGGTTATTAAGATCAATTCAAAATTCAGTTCCGCCGTTAGGTCTCATTTACATGGATAAAAATCTCCGCGTATCCAATGTTCATAATTTAATATTTGAAAACTGTTTAAATATCTAGTCATTTTCCCTCAATAACAAAAGTGTGGCTTTTTTGGCACGAAATATTCCAGTGAAATCAGAGAACCCATCTAGAGAGGTTTGAAGCTCCTCTCTGGATAAATGTGGAATTTTATATATTTTGCCAAAAGAAAGATCACAGAGGCGTCCTTAATTGTTTTTCTTTTTTGTTTGTTTTTTTTTCTCAGGGGTGATCGTATCAACCTTTTAGTCCTAGAATAATGGAAGATAACTCATTTGAAAGGATATTAAAAGTTTGAGTGCCCTTATCAAGTGACTAAAAATATTTGGGGGCAACGGGGCCGCCTCCCAAGCCCTTTTCAACCCCAAAATTATATGATCAAAATTTTGAGATAGCCATTTTGTTCGGTATAGTTGAGAGATCAAATAAATATGTCTTTAGGTGTAAAATCAACCCCCACAGCCCGTGGGGAGAGGCCTGTAAGTTATGAAATTCGTCCATTGTTTACTTATAGAATTTGTTATCAGGAAGCATACAAATATTTTTGGGTGGGAGGGAGTTGAGCTTCAAGTGGATTTCTATGGGTAGAATCTTCCTTAGGGAGGAAAATTTCTGGGGGGGGGGTAAATATTCTTGGGGAAATATTACACTGTTGGGATTTGACAAAATATTATACGGAATTCTTTTTAAAAGTCTTAGATTCTCTTAGCCCAACTTTTCATGTGGAGATGTTCTGGGGGAATTATAGAAGAACTTCTTTCTGCGCTTTTTGTTTTCTGGGATAATAATATCCACGGAAGGGGCATTTCTAGAGTGATCGAAAAACCGATTAGAGATCAAGGTCTTATTCAAACGAAAGAATGGTAACGAGAATTTGTCAATCTGAATTGTCCGCAAGTAATTTTACAGGGAGGGAGAATCTTAGTGAGGATGGAACTGCCTGGTGGGAATTTGACGGGGGGGGCACACTTTGCGTTGGATGAAATTTCCATGGAGGATTATTCCATGAGCGGGAGGGGCATATTTCATAGAGGCTGAGCCGGATTTACCGGCATTGTTCGAAAACAAACAGAAATTATTCGATATATGAAAGGTTGTCCCCTTCTCAATACCTAATTCTTTACGTTGAAGTTTGACTATTTACTGAGACTGAAAAACGGGGGCTGTTTAAATAGAATAGTAAGTTTTTTCAAGAGCTTTTGCGCAAAGAGCAAGGTATTGAGGAGGGGGCAACACTTTATCTACGGAATAATTGTGCCAATATTAATATGCATTATTTTTTTTTCATGTACGGTGAGCCACATTCAATCCTCTATTAGTTGAAAAACGTTCAGAAATTAAGTGAAAAAAACAACAACAAATGTTTAAATGAAAGTAAGGAGCAACATTAAAACTAAAAACGAACAGAAATTTTTCGTATATGAAAGGGGCTGTCCCCTCCTCGACGCCTTACTCCTCGTACTATAGTTTTTATTGTTTTAAAAATTAATTGGGGAAAAGAGTGAAACTTTAGCGTGAAGAGTGAGGTGTTGAGGAGGGTACAGCCCCTTTCATAACAGCCCCTTTTTCAACAAGTCCAGTCAACATTGTCCGTCATGAGTCAAGCCAGAAATCTCGATCATTTCTAAAGTTCTATGATTATCTACCTTAATTTTACCTCAATATGGATGAATGTCTATTGACAAGTGAAAATGACTTCACTTTTAAACATTCTTCGCTCCTTCCGCTATTTTTTTTTCTTTTTTTTTTTTAGTTAGAGTTGTGACAGACCGTCAAAATTTAACGTAAAGAGCGAGGCATTTCGGGGGGACAGGCCCTTTCATAAACAGAATAATTTCTGTTCGTTTTAAGTTTTAATGTCGCTCTTTACTTTCAGTAAACAAAAAAACTTGTTTCTTTTTATTTAATTAACATCAGGGTCACATAAAATCCATAAAACCATACTATACACGTATAAATCAGCACAATCATCATAAGGAAACAATTCAAAAATGAAAAGCGTGGAATGGAGACCGATTTTCAAGCTCTAATAACTGGTAGAAATCTTTGTAGAAAACGCTTATAAAACGATTTTCATGATCACCCATCCAGATATTTTTTTTTTTTTTTTTTGCAGCTATATTGACACTTCAAAGACATTTTAAGTTGAGTTCGACTTTTCTGCACACTGCCTACGTTATGGAAAAAATCTGCTTGATAAGAATACGTAACCTAACTCATAGTCTTTTGTTAGGGTAATTTGACAGTGGCGTAGTCTAAACGAGCCATTAGAAATAAATCTTTACTTTTGATTAAGCCCTCTCCCGATATTCTACCAAACTCATTTTTTCTGAATGTATTTACTTTAACATATCAATTCTTGAACTCTTCAAGGCGTACGTCATTAATCCAAAAGTATGTCGTCTGCTCATAGTTAAAAAGAAAAGATATTCAGGTTACGTCTCCCTTGTTAGTTTTTGGTAGGTAATTTTTTCAAGGTCATACAGTTTTGTTTTTGTACGATTTTGCAACGTACATGTCCATTTTTGCTATTGTTTGGTTGCCAAGGCTCAGCTTGCCTGTATAGGTGTATCGGAAAACGATGAAACTTATGTTAGATTATTTTTCTTTTTTGACAAAAAAAAAAGCTGAAAATACGTTAGAAACCTCCAGAAGTACGATAACTTTCCTATCTTTAAGTATTTTTTTTATTCGTGTCTAAGATAAAGTCAAGCAATATCATAATTTTGGCTCGACGAATGGATAGGTCTGAAACTAGTCTATCCAATGATGCAAGTGTCTCGCCCTTTCTGTACAAGTTACGGCTTTAGCCTTGCCACAAAATCCTATGTTCTAGAGGAAACGTTCACGTTATAAGACAGGGAATCTGTTGACACATAATTCACAATTATGGCCAAATAAAGTCAATCTTTATACAACTTACAGGAATATTTGCTAATGGTCCATTTCTTTAAATGGTTTTTGGTTACTTATGACTTATTCACATCAGACATACTTAATAGACTATCATATGGAGACTCTCCAGGAAAATATGAGTTTTGTATTGTATGAATGGCCAATCTACACAATGGTTGCTAATATTGAAGAAAAAAGAGGCTGTCCATGATTTTGCCTTAAGTTGAAAAAAGTGTAGTCAATGACCCACTCGTAAAAACAGAATCGACAAGTCAATGCCAATGGAGCCATAAGTAATTAGCGATTTGTGGTAGTTGTAACCGAAGTTCTAAAAAAAAAGTCTCACAGTATTATACACTAAAAAGAATTGAATACTTCTGCAGATTCCAAATAGGATGAGTAGTATTAATAAAAATTAAACCACCAACTTTGGCCAATGAGACATTATTACAAACGTTTCAAGCTCCTAGCTGCAGAAATCAAAATTTGTCTTTTTCCGTTAGGATAATTACGGATACGTATTTGCTTGTTCGTTTTTCCCCATGGGTGCTCCTATAGAGTGAATGTTCACAGAACTTTGGAAGAGTATTCTTACGAACGGAAATTCTAAGTCGTAGCACGATTTTCAGGAGGAAACAGATTTTTCTGCAGTAAAGTGGCATTTTCTGCCATTTTTTGCGACAAACAACAATTTTGGTCCAAAGAAGACAGCCAATCAATTTTAAATTATCCCAAAATCAACATTAATATTCCCTGTTTTAGTGGGACACCTGATCGGTTCAGATCATAAGGACTGACAAGAAACTTTACACTTTAACTGTCAATATGATCAAATAGTACCCAAAGAAAGCAGTTCTTAAAAAGGTGTGTTAACAGTTATGTGTGTTAGCAGACATTAATAGTCGCAGTTGTGACTATGTCATGTCGAGTTTTTTCCAAGTGAAGCTAGTAAGAATCAGCTCCAACAAGAGGCTAGTGGTGGTAATATTTTGTCAGAAAGTGTAGATAGGTAAAAAGGTATCATACGTTGAGTCCTAATGTCTTGGAGCATACAAGGAATGTATGATCAGTTGCTTTCTCTATATGGAAATTTATTTTCGTTCGATTTGATATCGCTAATTGAAACATGGAATCATTCTTCTCGTGCAACCTTTCTACCCGGTTACCTGTACGAACAGGTTGTGCGTAAAGTATCAATAAATAATAAATTCTACGGTGGTAATGGTTCTGATTAAATAATCTACTATCGATGGTTATGTGAAAATTGAAAGTATATCTAATCATTCACTTTTGTTATATATTTGTTTTAAATATGAGAACAGGTAAATTTGGGGATAGTACATATTATTCCATAGAATTGTCAAGAAAGGATTGTCGCCAATTCAAGAAAGTTATAGTGATCTGGAGAATGATATTTTAGAGGGGGAGAGGGGTGGGTTATTTTGATTCGTATACCGTTGCTGAAGCGAGATCACTGGAATTCTTATTTCGGATTGAAGAGTTTCATTACACACTGAGCAACGAAGTAAAAACAGTGAAAGTAGAAAAAAGAACATATGGAAAGATGACTCTTAGTGCTTTGTGGAGAACATATTTTACATAGTTTGGTGATTAGGAATGGCAAATTTGGGAAGGATAAGGGTAAGGACAAGTGGACTAGCTTTTCACGATCGATTTCAACTGTTATTGATTATGCACTAGCTGGGACACAATTTACTCTAGAATTTACTGATATGGGTATTCTAGATTTGGTTGAATATGATCATGGAGCTTTTCAGCTTGAGACTACGATTGAACTATCTTAGGATGACTGTCTTCGAGTCAGAAATTGCAATGATATTCAGTAGCACACTCTAAACTCATGGAAACGAATTAGACACGATTTACCAGATAAAGACACTGAAGCATTTAAAGAGGAGTTTCGAAGTATGTAAACAACAAGATGAAATCGTGGGAGGAGTGTGTATACAAGGAAAATCAGGGAGTTAAAGGAGATAATAGGATGTTAATTAGATCGTGTAGTCACAGATTGCTTTCCAGTGTTACCTATAGTTAAAAGCTATAAGGCTTCAATCAAAAATTTTCCAGAGTCCCTTTATATGGAAGGAATCGTCATAGAAACTTCGGAAGGACTTCATTCGACTGGAAATCGGAAGCTCTACCTCTATTGAAACAGTCAAAAGTAATCGGACGGCAACCAGCCCCCTCCCTGTTTTTGCTGTCCTCACTTCAAACAGATCCGATCAAAAGTTTCTGATAACCCTTTGGTTCAAAATACCATTGAGGTAAAATAAGGGGTTAGCATAGCCCCCCATTCCTACTTGGCCAATGGCTGTAAGTTATGAAAGTTGCTGGTATTTGCATGTATGATTGTTATTTTTGAAAGAGGTCAAGTTCTATCCTGGGTCTCCCAACCCAGGCTTAGAGGTTTTAAGATGAAACTACCATGAAATGGAAACTTCTGGGGTGGTTGTCGAAGGGGCGTATCATTAATAACTTGGAAACAGCTGAGAGTTTTAAGTTGAAAGTTCCAACATGGGTTGAGGAGGATGTTCAAAAGAGAATAGAGAGTAGCTTGACAATGATCAAAATTTCGAGAAAACTATTTTCAGAACAGATCCAATAGTTATTCCTCCAGGCACCACATGATCCCCCACAGTCATTAGGGCAAGTGTTGTAAACTATGGAATTTACCCATTGTCTTCATACATTATTTATCATGGGGAATGCTAGGTGGGTCTAAAGTTACTATGGGTATTAATGTGAAGCTTCAGGATTGTTGAGTGGATGTTGAACTAAATCAAGAGACTCTATGTGCAGGTTATAAAAAAGCAAATTGAACAAATGAAAATACAGAAAGACGTATTGAAAAAGGATTATCTGCTATATCTCAGAAGTGGCATAGGGGATTAAGTTAGAAATTTCAGGGAATGTTGAGGAAGACGTTCAAAAATGATCAGAGGGCCACTAGATCCCTCCCCTGGGATCTAGATATGAGTTTCTTAGCTGCCTTACCCCAAACATGGCCAATTAATTTTTTAAGATTAAATATAGTCTAGAGTTCAATTTGCTAAACCTCGGAGAATAATACGAACCTCATAGCTATCTGCGCAAAGCCTGTAAGTTATTCAAGTTGCCTATTCTTTACATATATTGTTGGTTTTTTTTTTTAGAAAAGAGTGGCAGGATTGATCGTGGCTCTACAGAATGGTATAGGACATTAAGCTTAAACTTTCGGTAAATGTTGAAGAGGTTACTATAAAAAATCGAAAAGCACTAAGCACAAGCCGGTTATCAAGAGAACGTATCATCACTATCTCAGGGACAGCCGAGGGAATGGAGTTGCAACTTGTATGGCACGTCGAGGGGATGTCAGAAAGTGATCGAAGGGATATAAGTCCCTCGCTCCACCCTTTTTTCTATCACTCCTACTACAGTAATTAAAATTTTGGGTTTTCAGAAAATTTTAGAAGTCCAATAACTTTGCCTCAACGCATGACATCAATCCATCCTCCACGTTCCTTGGGCAAGGGTTATAAATTATACACTTGCCCTTTGTTTACATATAGGATTTATTCTTGAGAAATGGTTGAGCTAAGGGTATTAAGGGGAGCCTTCAGGGAATGTTGAAGGGCGTGTTAAACTATATGAATATGGAGCGCTGCTCAAAATGTTGAGATAGACATTTTGCTCGTAAGAGTCAAAATGTCTAATGACTATGCCTCCGGGGATGGCATGACCCCCCATAGCCTCGCTGGCGTGTGTGGTATATTATGTCATCTGTCCATTTTTTTTACATATAGGACACAATTGGGCAATGAGGGAACGTCTGATCCTAGGTAAGTCCCAAAAGACTATGGGTATATTAAGTTGAGAACCTTCAGGTTGTCTTGAACTAAACCAAAAGACATATTGTGCCTCCAGGCAATCAACAGGATGAATCTTTAATATGATAAGACTGGCTGAGAGTATTAACTTGAAAGTTTCAGAGCTATTACGCTGCTACTGTCACTGTCACTATGACTTCTTGCAGCTGTTGTTATGTACGATTGCAAATATTGTGATTACAACTTTTAAAACTTACAACTCCGATTATTACAAGGATTACTAGTGGCTGTACTTGTGACTACTTTCGACTGCGACTGCTTGTGACTGTGACTACTTATGACAGTGACTACGTGTGACGACTGTGATTAACTATGAACAAGACTTCTTACAACTGCCAGTACGATCCTTCCGACAACAATTACTTGAGACTACGACTGTTTTCGACTACGACTGTGTCCACTTGTAATTGCAACTATATTTGGCTGCGACTAATGACTATAGCGACGGCAACTTTTTATAGCTGCGCCTAAGACTACTATTAATTCCCCGATTTTGACTGAGTACTGCTAATGTAACCACGAGTATAATAATAATAATAATAATTTATTTGTCACCCACTTCACAAAACAGAGGTTAGGTGGAGTAAAATACAAAAGAAAAACAGCAAAAGTAATTCACAAGAAACAAATTTAATCACATACAGAAAAAAGACGGATAAGGCGATTAAAACATCCTAGCCTATAAACCGCTTCAATAGCCAGCTTCGCAGATAATTTTTCGAAAGCACCAGTAATATCTGTCGCATAATACTTTTTAACCAGTTTTGTATTCCGGTAAGAACGAGGTAGGTATAAAAGAAATTTGCAGTACCGGTAATAATTTATGCGAATACGTTTTACATCACCAGTCAACAGAAGTGGCCTAATACCAGAACAGAAGAGCACAGAATGATCAAAAAAATTTGAGTAAAGCCGAGTTAGCGCTCTTCTCCTATAGTGTCCACGATTTGCTACAATCTTAGAGTAACCGAGCCTCAGCTTATCACTAATATCTTTGACAGCGCGAGACCGGAGAGTATTCATAGAATCGCAAACTGTTATACCAAGCCAACGAAACGATTTAACACGAGGAATACTAAAACCATCGCAGTATAGTGATTCTGAACAATTATTACCGTTGGAAACAAGAAACTCGCACTTGTCAATATTTAGGTACAGGCCGATATCACGGAAAGCCGAAGTAACTGACTTCACTGAACGGGCAAGACCAGACTCAGTTTGACTAATTAGAAGAAGGTCATCCGCATAAGCCAGATATGAGATATCAGATGGTCCTAGTAGGAACGTAGTCGATATTTTTGATAATACATTATCAATACAAGCATTAAAAATATACGGCGAAAGAACTCCCCCTTGTCTTACACTGCAACGAACAGGGATATGACCAAAATAAGAATTATCTAATTACTTAAGGCGAAGGTAAGAATGCGAGTACCAAAAACGAAACACGTGAATTACCGACGGATTTACTCCTCTCTGGCATAATGCTGTTCATGCTTGAGTATGACAAATACTGTCAAATGCTTTAGACAAGTCTAGGGTTGCGAAACGAGTGCGATGGGCATCTTTTAATAAAGAAGTCAAAGCACGGTGAGCATACTGACAGCCTAGCCCAGATCTAAAACCAAATTGATTATCATCATTTAGAGCAAGCTTAGTGATATAAGGTAGTAGGAGGTGTTCAAAAAGCTTGCTAATAGTACAAGCTACCGTTATGGGCCTATAAGAACTACAAGAAAAAGGATCTTTTCCTTTTTTTAGAAGTGACGTAACGCTACCGCATAAGAACGAGTCGGGCACACGAACTACTCAAACACATTTGTAAAAACAGTTGGAGATGAGATACCAGTTCAAAAGAATTCGGAACAAGATTCAAAACATTAATTTCATCAACATCCAAAGATTTTGATTTTAAACCCTTAATACCTTTAACAATAGCCCACTTTTCAACTGGAATCACATGTCTCTGACATAAACGTGACGGCAAATTCTTTTCAAGCAAACATGAGAAACGCTTATGCACTGCATAGTTAACATTCGAAAATATTTTTGAATAATGTTCAATCCAAGATAAACGAGATATAATATCACTAGAACTTGCATCCGAAAACTTGGCAGAATTTATCACTTTTCGCCACTCACTATTACTTTTCGGAAAAGTTTCCCCGGAGTAACGAACGGAACGAAGATGGCGTTTATATTCGAGTTTCGTCTTTTGGTTTAGATCAAACGCAGTACCCGAGAAGGTCGACCACAGGCAGATCAGATTCTTAACCAAAATTTGGCCTTATTCTTTACTTTTTTCAGCAAAGAATCACACTTCCAAATTGGTTTTTGGGTATTCCGCCTGACACGGATCAGCGGGATGGCCACATCTTCAGCTTGCTTTATACATAAGATAATGTTACTATAATAGCGATTCAAATCAGCACGAGCATTGTCAATAATAGGGTACGCATTTGTGTAAAGAAGATGGAAAGGGACATGTACGGTGGACAGTAGAGCTCCAAGTGTAGCAAGCTAAAGAGGCATGTTCGCACTAGACCAATCACGTTTTTCAAACCACTTATGCGACATTGAGGGTTGGTTCGAGTATATGTCAGAAGTAACCATATCAAAATACAGAGGTAAATGATCATAATCTCTCTCATCTTCATCAACATGTACTGCTGAAGTTTGTAATGAATTATGGCAGATTCAGTGGTCTAAATTTGAGACAGAACCACTATAGTGGATATATGTAAAACTGAGGTCTTTCGTTAGGACCTTAAATACTGAGGGTAAACACTGAAAAAGCGCTTCCTTTCGTGTCGAGGAAACGGTGATGTCCCAGTTTAAGTCGCCTATAAGCACCCACTTGTATCCCAGACGCTCAGTACCAGATATGAGAGTCTTTAATTTATTGCAGGCATTCGCATAGCTGGAGAAGGAAGAAACAGATCTTCTATTATGGGGCAAATAGGCGTTGATTATGATCACATCTGAAAGCCGGATTGAAATATAGTGTTCAGAGGATTGGTAGCAGCTAGGAGACAAATAGCTAGGCAGAGATCGCTTAATTATACAGGCAAGACCGCCAGAAGGCCTGCCTCGGGTATGTCGGGCATTCGTGATGAAAACAGCATGTTGAGAACTTTGCCTTAGAAAGTTTACACTGCAACTTGGGAGCAGGTGTTCTTGTAAGAGAAAAACATCATGATTAGCTAGTTTCTCATCAAGGCTTAACACTTTATCCTTTGTCCCATTGATGTTGAAAGAGCAAACTGAGACTTTCACTCATGATTGCAAGCGAGAAGGTCGTGGAACTTTGGAATTAGCAAGAGCCTTTAGTTTGGAGCAACGAAACCTGTAATCAACATGATCTCCTCTACAATTTGCACACTTTGGGGTGTTACTGCAAGGTGAGTCACTGGAGTTCATATGGGGACCAGAGCACCGTGAGCATTTGTAATTTTTATCGGGACATTTTGTAGCAAAGTGGTCAGGTGATTGACATTTCCTGCAGCACCTAGGAATTCCCCGATATTCTTACACTCTGAATAGTTCATAGCCTATCTTCAGTCCAGATTTAAGGGCCGAGGAAAGAGAAATTTCGTCTTCGAACGTAATTTTCACACAATTTGAGCTCCCAATTCTCACAGCATCTTGAACACCCCTGCAAGCTTTAAGAGGCGCAAGATCAAGATCTTGTTCAACGCCTTTCATGATACCAAAAAACTTTTTCTCCACCATTTTTGCTTCACAATCACGAAAAACCGAGCGCGCAGATTTGCAAAAGTCAGCAGCGGCCATGCTATCGATGTTCACAATCAATTTATCACCAGAGGCTCGCACAGTATCAATGCACTCGTGACCAGAAATACAGTCAATTATTTCCTTCCGTTTAGATGCATTATTGCATCTGCTACTGCTACTATTAAACCAGATCAAAAGAGTTTATATGCATCCAGATTGTCAAAAGTCCTTATCTGCAGGATCTGAATAATAACTAAGGTTATTAAGTTCAACATTTTAAGCAATAATGAGGGGTATGTCGAACTGAATTGAGAGACTACATCTGTATCCAAGTGCTCGAAAGACCGTAAGTGTAATATCTCGGAAGCTGTTAAGGATATTAAGTTGAAACTTTTAGAGAATAATGAGAGCAGATCTGTACTACATCAAAAGCCACTAAGTGCATCCATACCGTCAAAAGGGTATATCTCAGTGTATCTAAATTGAGCTAGGAACAGTAACGGATATTAAGTTTAAACTTTCCGGGACTATTAAAGAGATTTTAAACTATATTAAAAAGCACTGTAGGCATCAAGGTTTTGAAAACAACGCACTTTCGATATATCAAGAACAGCTAAAGAGTATTAAACTGATATTTCCAGAGTTATTCTAAGGGGGGTGCTGAATCTAAGGACTCTATGGGAATATCAGTTTTTCAAAGGGCGTACCTACGATATTTTATTAAAGGCTAAGATTATTAATTTGAAACTTTCAGATAATTTAGAAGATACATCAAACTAAAAGACACCATGTGCATTCAGGTGCCGAAATGGTATGTCTGCAAATTGTTAAAAGAGCTTATATGCAAGGACTCAGGGATAGCTAATGGTATTGAATTTGAACTTTCATGGAACAGTAAGCCTAAAAATATACTAGTGCAATGTGCATCAAGGTTGTCAAAATGATATGTGCAATATTTCAGGAACAACAAGGGTGTTAAGTCAAGTCAAACTTTTCAGGGAATGTTAGGGGGTTATTCGAACAAATGAAAAGACACTATTAAGCATCCAATCTGTCAAAGGGGTGTTCGTTAAAAATTTCAAGAATGGTAAACGTATTAAGTTTGAACTTTAGGAGAAATATGGAAGGGATATTGAACTCAATAAAAAAGCATTATGTGCATCCAGTTTGCCAGAATAACATATTTTCGACATTAGATTTAGCAAACACTCATGTTAAAGTCATTTGTCTTAAAGAGTCAGAAATAAAGAGATTTGAATGATTCCCCTGTTACTTTTTATCCTCTGATTTCATTTTTTTCTTACGTAATACTTTGAAAATTCTCCCAGAAGGAATCTTTGGAATATATCATTCATAAATTACTGTTGAATCGAAATTTTAGTTCGAGAACCTTTCCCAGCCTGGATACAACTCTCATATGACCTTATGCAACATAAGAAATTGAATAAGAATCTGATATTTCAGATCTTAGGCTGGAAGCCTGAAAACTAGAGAAAGAATCATTATCTTAACCAACGATAAAGCTTTAACTATAAAAGGAAAGACAAAAATAAATTATGAAAAAAAAAGTTGACAAAATAAGTTCTTCAAGGACGAACAAGCATAGATTTTTGTACAATTCAAACTATTTAAAGAATAAATGAAACCAAAAGTGGACAAAAGTTAAAAATAAACGATCATACAGAATGCTAAAGATAACAGATACTCATGTAGAATAATAAATAAATATTCAAATGAGTAAAATTTAAACTGAATATTCAAGCCAAACTTAAAATAAATAGAAATTCCCACAAAAAGGAGGTTAGCTAAAGTCACGAATCCCTAGCAGTAAACCTTCTAAAATGTATTTTTTCTGTTACGATTTGTTGAAAGTAAGATATATTTTAAACATATTCTTTGAAATTATAAAATTGAAAAGTTAAACTACTGTTAAACAAGATCTTGAATCTTGAACAGCCAAAATTTCCAAGAATTAATGTCATTACGCTACAATCTACTTCATTTTCCTTAATTCTGCCCAGTCATCTTGATTATTATAATTATTTTTTTCTGCCAATGTTTCGGAAAATTAAGGTACACTGAAAAATACATATGGTTTTCAATAAAGCGTGTGACACAATAGATTTTCGAATACTTACGACTAGAGGGGGAGAAGTCAAGCTTCTATTTGTAGTAATTTCTGCTCGTTTTAAGTTTTACTTTAGTATTAATTGTAATTTTCACTTGTTTTAGAATTTAATTATTCATCAGTATCAGTACCTGTTACTTTGATATTTAATGTAATTTTTATTTTAATTTATGTTTGTTTTAGGTTTAAGTTCTTCTTTGACAGTACATTCTGTTCGTATTCAATTTTAATTATAATAAACTGTATATCTGCTTGTTTTAAGTTTTAAAATAGTTTTTTAGTTTTCTTTGAGCTACCTCTTTTTTGGAAAGTTTTTTGTTTGATAATTCAACGACAAAGGAAAGAAACAATAACCTTTATTTGATTTGGATTGCAAAATTAAATAAAAAAAAACAATTTTTTCAACTGAAAGTAAGGAGTGACGTTAAAACTTAAAACGAACAGAAACTATTCCGTATATGAAAGGGACTGTCCCTTCCTCAACCCCTCGCTCTTTACGCTAAGGTTTGATTATTTGTCACAACTTTAATATTTAAAACAATAAAAACTATAGAGCGAGGGAATGAGGAAGGCTCAGCCCTTTTCATATAGGGATCAATTTTTGTTCGTTTTAAGTTTTACCGTTGCTCCTTACCTTCAGTTAAAGAAAAACTTGTTTGTTCTTTATTTAATTTTTGAACGTTTTACAACTAATGCAGATTCGAATTCGGCTCACCGTGTATATGAAATTAAAATGAGATTTGCATATTAATTTTGGCAGATTTATTCCGTATATGAAGGGTTTCTTTCTCCTCAATACCTTGCTCTTAACGTTAAAGCTGTTAGGAATTTTAAAAAAGCTTGCTATTTTAATTAAAGGGCCCCCGTGTTCCAGTTTTAGTAAGCACTTAAGCCTTAGAGTAAGTAGTAAGGTATAGGTAATTAATTTATGTTTGTTTTTCAAATAATGCGGTAAATCTACCTCATCCTCTATGAAATATAACCCTCCCCCTTACGGAAAACTACTCTGTGGAAATTTAATCTAACGTAAATTGCAGCTCCTCCCATCAATTTTTTTCCAGATAGTTCCATCCTCACTGAGAATCCGCCTCCCTGTAAAATTGCTTGGGGACGATTCAGATTGAAATATTTCCCTTGACATTCTTTCATTTGAATAAATCTTTAATATCTATTTGGTTTCTCGATCACTCGAGAAATACCCTTTTCCGTAGAAATTATTTTCCGGAAATCAAAACACGCGGAAAAAGGCACTGGATAATTCGCGCTGGACATCTCAGCATGAAAATTTTTGCAAAGAGAATGTAAAACTATTAAAAAGAATTTTGTATAGTAATTCTGTCATCCCCCCCCCCAGTATAATATCTCCCCTTGAATGAATGAATGAATGTATTTAATACCCCCCCCCCCCCCATCAAAGGAAAAACAGGTGGAGCACACAAAGAAAAAGAAAACAAGAAAAGGACAAGCCACTGATTCATCTAACAAAAAAAAGAAGAAAAAACAATCAGAAATAGATGCCGACTATTACTAAAATATCGGCCCATGGGTGGGTCTCGACTGATGAATTATGTCAGAATTGCGACAGAATCGCTTTTTCATGTTTGGTAATACTGTACTGGCGCGAACATACCTATTACTTGTTCACGGTGGTAAACACAGCAAGAACTTTTCATACTTGTAGTACAGTGAGCGTAATTTCAGTTTATCTGTAGCCGTAAGAAATAGGCCAAAATGGGCTAAGGTACAGATAGTGAGGGAAAATCATAGCGTTGTACACCTGGACCAACAGACAACGATCAAGCTTCCTCTTATTTACCACTATACAGCTATATGTAAAAGAATACCGCTTCTGAAAATGAGAAAGCAGTAACTGCCACGTCTCTAGTATTGACCTTCCAATAGGAAGGCCCAGATATACAATATTTTCCGCGAGCTCAACAATAGAATCACCATGTGTGATGCTCCGACCAGCATCTGATTTCGAGTTAAAAAGCAGCACTTGAGACCTTACAGCATTAAACTGAAGTGCAATATGGGCATACCCTTGGTGTAACTTGATAAAATTAACTTCTTGCCTAAGCAGAGACCGGCTAAGGCTCAGAACATCATTTGCATAACCCATCAAAGACATATCAATACCAAACATAATATAAGTCATTTGTGACTCTGATTGTGGCCTTATAATACTACTATTAAGTACTGTCAGTCACGAAATAGCACCTTATCTTAGCCCCTTCTTTACTGGAAGAAGGTGATTTCTACGCGGAAAAACAGCAGAATCATATAAGAGACTAGTACACTCTTTAGCTAGTAGAGGGAGTCTAAGTTCCACTTTCAGATTTTCATAGATGTCATCCAGCAGGGCTAGGATGTAGGGTTCAACCCCGGCCAAGCCCAAATCAACATAATATCCACTTGGAGAAGTGAATCAAATGCGCGTCTTATATCATTGACAGCTAAAGCGATACTTTTACCGTGTTTTTCTTCATCAACTGAAGCAGATACCAAAGCAGAAAAGGCATGACCACACCCAAGGCGAGACTGAAAACTGAACTAGTGGGCCTTAACTGTTCATCTAGTTTTCAACTCTTCAATTATCAATTCCTCAAAAAATTTAACAAACAAAGTTGTAAATGTTATCGGGCGAAAAGACGAACACTCAGAAGGAGATTAATTGTTTTTAAGGATAGGAGTCGAACATCCAATTGAAAAAGGATGTGGGACAAATCCCGGATTAAATATCATTTTGTAAAGTAGAACTAAGTTTTCGTTAAACAGTTCACCACACGGCGACAAATTCTGTGCAGAAATCCAATCATATCCTTCAGACTTGTTTTTCTTCAATTTACCAATTGCAGAAATAATCAGGCTCTTCGTAATAACCAGTCCCACACTAGAAGCAAGCTCAAAAAAGTCTCGGAGTTTTACTTTATATGTATTTTGCAGATGTGGATCTGGACCAGAATTTTTTATATATATATATATATATATATATATATATATATATATATATATATATATATATATATATATATATATATATATATATATATATATATACTGCTCAACCCATAAGGAAAGTTTTATACAAGACGGTATTTGACTTGGCATATCTTTTAAAAGACTGGACCACAACTTATTTGGCCAAGACCGAACTTCTTCTGAACAAGACGAAATAATTGGACTCCGATGCATAGAAAGCTGTTTTGTAAACTAGTGTGTAGTATTAATAACTTCGAAGACCACTCTGCCTTTCCATGACGAAAGTAAAACAGTTCAAAATAGTGATGAAACCTTTTTATTGACAGTTAACAGATATAAAATGTAACTGGATATTTCGAACACATATACAATGTTCATCATCAGCAGTAAAACTAAAAAGTTTTACTTTGAAAAAACTAAAAACTTTTTAGTTTTACTGATGATGATGAACACTGTATATGTGTTCGAAATATCCAGTTAAATTTTATATCTGTTCACTGTCAATAAAAAGGTTTCGTCCCTATTTTGAACTGTTTTACTTTAGTGTGTGGTATAAATATGCATTTCTTTTGCAGCCACCCATTGTGCGTTTTATCCGCTTCAATCCAAACTGAAAGCCAAAACTTAGAAAAGCAAGCATTTCACAAATTATAATTTAGTTGACCAGCTAGGCTCCTCAGTTCCAACTTCTACTCACCTAATAGTTACTGCTGATTTTTCTGCAATAGCTAGGGCATGAGTAAGTTCACTACAATAAATGTTCAATCTAACTCGAGAATCATGCATATTCTTTCTTCAACTCTGCATCAACAAATCAAACGGTATAGAAATTTTCGCGAGGACATCATTGCACAAATTCTGGTAAAGATCTGGAGACGCCCTATCCTAATCTTTATCATGAAATATAGATTACTTTTTCGTAAGCCGGTTAGAAAAAGGGCCACCATCACCGATCAGAACACTAAAAGACAAGAAATTCTGCGATAGTTACGGAAGACGTATGACAAACATGGTCTAAGTTAGATGTACTACCCGAATTATAGACGTAAGTAAAACTCTCATACTTCGGTGCAACTATATAATCATCATTGAACAGACCGACAATAATACTTGGTTGATCATAATCACCAGAATAATTAAGTGGGTAGGATAGATCACCATTGAAGTTACTAGTCGCGATAAAGCATAAACCTTGCTCTTTTATATTTAACAAGCATTTAGATAAACGAGCAGCATTAATGGCAAAAAGTCCCTCAGACCGGTCGTCACGGTAGTTCGTGGCATATAACTCCCCATAAGTTTCCTTCCCAAGGAAAATTCTACCCTTAGATATATACTCCAAGCACACCCCTCCCCGTCAAAAAAAGATCTGTATACTTCCCAATAACAAATACTATACGCTAACAATGGGCAAATTTTATAACTTACAGTCCACTACCCACGGACTGTGGGGGTAATTTTACACCTTAAGACATAGTTCTTTGATGTTTCAACCATACTGAACAAAATGGCTATCTCAAAATTTTGATCAAATAATTTTGGGGAAAAAGTGGCGTGGGAGGGGGGGGCAGTAACCTTCCAATCTTTTTGGTCGCTTAAAAAGAGAACAAAATTTTTTATTTTCGTTTGATTGAGCCCTCTCCTAATATTCTAGGACCATTGGGTCGATATTATCGCCACCTGGGAAAAAAACAAATAAACACGCATTCGTTATCTTTCTTCTGGCAAAAAATATAAAATTTCACAATTTTACAGATAGGAGCTTAAAACCTCTATATTAGGGTTTACTGACACTCTTAATCTGGTGGTTTGGTTTTCATTAAGATTCTATGACTTTTAAGGAGTATTTCCCCCTTTTTTCGAAAATACGGCAACTTTTCTCAAGCTTGTAAACTTTGAGGGGTAAGAGTAAACTTGATGAAACTTTGAAATCAAACAGTTCGTGGTAACGAACTGTAGTAAGGAGCGACCCGGCTCAATAGTAACCGAAACTCTAAACAATGGATTTTTGATACCAATAGTTACATCAAAAGGATCGCATTTTAATTCTGATTTTAAACATATAAGTTTCATCAAGATTAGTTTTACCTATCAAAAGTTACGAGCCTGAGAAAATTTGCCTTATTTTCGAAATTAGGGGAAAACACACCCTAAAGGTCATACAATATTAACGAAAATCACACCATCAGATTCAGCGTATCAGAGAACCTTGTTGTAGAAGTTTCAAGCTCCTATCTATTAAAATGTGGAATCTCGCATTTTTTGCCAGAATACAGATCACGGTGCGTGTTTATTTGTTTTTTCTGTTTGTTTTGTTTGTTTGTAGGTTTTTTTCCCAGGGGTGATCGTAAAGACCCACTGGTCCTAGAATGTTGCGAGAGGCCTCATTCTAACGGAAATAAAAATTTCTAGTGCCATTTTAAGTGACCAAAAAAATTGGAGGGCACCTAGGCCCCCTTCCACGCTAATTATTTTCCCAAAGTCAACGGATCAAAATTCTGAGATAGCCATTTTATTCAGCGTAGTCGAAAAATCTTATAACTATGTCTTTGGGGATGACTTACTCCCCAAAAGTCCCCGTGGGAGGGGCTACAAGTTACAAACTTAGACCAGTGCTTAGGCTACATATAGTAATGGTTATTGGGAAGTGTACAGACATTTTCAGGGGGAATTTTCGGTTGGGGGAAGGGGATAAGAAGAGGAGGATATGTTGGGGGAACTTTCCATCGAGGAATTTGTCATTGGGAAGAAAATTTCTATGAAGGGAGCGGAGGATTTTCAATCATTATTAAAAAAAAAACAATGAAAAAATAAATATGAAAAACTTTTTTCAACCGGAAGTAAGGAGCAGCATTAAAACTTAAAACGAACACAAATTATTACGCATATGAGGGGCCCACCTCCTCCTAATACCTCGCTCTTTACGCTAAAGTATTTTTAGTAATTTCAACTATTTATTCTACAGCTTTTGTGATTCAGGGGTCATTCTTAATGAATTGGGACAAAACTTAAGCTTTAGTTGAAAGAGCGAGGTACTGACAAGAGGAGAACCCCCTCATATATGTAATAAAAACATGAGAATACAAAAGTTCGTTACGTAAGCTAATTTATAAGTTACGTATATCTTATACTAATAAAAACATTCTTAAAAAATTGAAAGTTCTAGTTGCCTTTTTAAGTAACCGAAAAACCGGAGGGTAACTAGGCTTCCTCCCCCGCTCTTTTTATCTCAAAATCATTCGATCAAAACTATGAGGAAGCCATTTAGCCAAAAAAAAATATGCAAATTTCGTTTTAATTATTCCTCTGCGGAGAGCCAAAATCATGCATTGATTCAAAAACGTTCAGAAATTAAATACAAAAAAAAACAGTTTTTTTTTAACTGAAAGTAAGGAGCGACATTAAAACTTAAGGCGAACAGAAATTACTTCGTATATGAAAGGGACTGCTTCCTCATCAACGCCCTGCTCTTTATACTAAAGTTTTTTACTGTTTTAAAAAGAAGAGTTGAGAGAAAGAGTCAAACTTTAGCGTAAAGAGCGGGACGTTGATGAGGAAGCAGCCCCTTTCATATACGAAGTAATTTCTGTCCGTTCTAAGTTTTAATGTCGCTCCTTACTTTCAATTAAAAAAACTGTTTTTGTTGTTTTTTATTTAATCAGTATAAAAATCTGATTTTCTTGATATTTCTATTGGTACCAATATTATGCTTTTTTAAAGTTTCGTTACTATTGGGCCGGGTCACTTCATACTTACAGTTCGTTACCACCAAATGTTTGATATTAGAAGAAAATATGAGATATAAAAGTTTGAGATTAGTTGAAATAAAGACAAAAGAAGATAATATAAAGGGTTAATGAAAAGAAAAAAAGATTTCAGAATCAGAAGAGATTAAATATTGTTTACGGTTTTCAAATAAAAAACAGGATTTTAAGAAGTTTTGGGGCTATATAAGGAATGCGAAGGGAAAGAATTAAGGAATGTACAGGCTGCTTCAGTTGCAAATTACGGCTTCTACGCAGACCTTAGAAGCGGTTCTTTATCTTATGAGGGGGCATGATCATGGATTGGTGGGTGAAGTGAATAATGAGGAAATTAAGCTCATATTTAACAATGTAAAAGGAGGTTTATATGTACCAATAACAATATATTGAGTATTTCTATCAATTACTGTGTACGTAATAGTTTTTATTTGTAATAAGGAATTAACATAAGTGCAATGGCCAGGTGAATGTTATGAAATCAATATTCATACCACTTTTTAAGAAATGCCACCCGAAGTCACATGAGATTTGTCGTTTAATAACGGTAATTCCTGCCCTAAGTAAGGTAACGGAGAAAATATTAGATATTAGGCAAGCTATTTCGTTAAATAAAAATATTATTATATACGAATGAGCAAAGAAATTTCAGAACTGGGGATCAGACGTCAGATAGAGGTGTTTATTTTAAAGCCATTAATAGATGAATATGCAAAGGGAAAAACTTGTCTTTATTTGAGATTGTCGGACCTTACTAAGGCGTTCGACAGTGTAGATAGAGTTGGTGAAGGATACCATGTTTAGAATTGGCTCTCCCATTTATTTGACTAATCATGAACATGCATTTTTGTGTGAGTGGAATAGCATAAGTTACTCAACTTATAAGTAATCAACCTCCTAAGTTGTTTAATATTTGTATAAATATGTCGATATTTAACAGAAAATATGAGCTCCAACCATTAGTCTAGGGAATAACTTTAATTTTGAAAGAGGGCTGTTATTATTTTGAAAATATTTGTGTTGTTATTTTTGGATGATATTGTATTGGTCTCTAGTGCACTGCTAAATTTCCAGACGCTGCAGAATCAGATGGTAGAATATTTGGCGATGAAGAATTAAAGCTGAAATGTTAATACCAGCAAAGTTACCATTTAAAGAAAATAAAAGAGAAATCAAGCGGAGAAGGTAACCGCAAATTTAATTTTAATAATGAGGAAATGGAACTAAATATTAGAATAAAATATTTGGGATTTATTTAATGGGTACACGATGTATAAAGAGTCGTGTTAATGAGGTAATGAGGTAAAGTGGCCATGTATGGAGTTTTTACAAGTTGGACCATTAGGGGAATTAAAAGCATAAAATTGCATAAAACAATATTAAGTTATAAATTAGTACATTAAGCAAGTGATAGAAAGAATTGAGATTCTTTCTATCACTTGATAGAGGAGCGTGAATTCAAGTTATTCAAGCTCCAGTTTTAATAAAGGTATTCTAGAATACATCAAGTGACTCACTTGCAAAATTTGAAGGGAAATGCTGACCTTTTTTGTTTTAGTCACGTAGGTGTATTTTGAGACCTACATTTTGGTTGAAGTTAATTAAGGCAAAAAAGAACAAAGTACTAAGAGTTGCACAGGGATGAATCTAGAGCAAAATTTTGGAGCTTTTTAGGTAACAAAGGCGCCAATAAGCAAAATCTTGGGGGGGGGGAATGTGACAAAGGTGTCAATAATTGACCAAATTGACAAATTTATTCTAAAAAATTAGTAACAAATTTGGGGGGGAGCCCTAGATCTGCCACTGGAACTACATATGAACATATGGTAAAGTGATTTGAAAGCTTCGTGGCCATTCCTGAGTAAATCCGTACTATTTAATAAAGTATGTTGGGAGAAAATAGATCAAGCCGATCCTTTCCACTTGCCATGTTCGAAGGGGATGGATATAGACAAAATCTTTTGAAGCAAAAAATCCCATAACGCGTTTTGAATAGCCTAAGTACTTTAGCTTTGAATGTTTGCATTAATTCTACATACTTCTCTGATTATTTAATGTACGCTTCTAAAGGTTTCTAACAGAAGAGATATCCTAGCATCCTTTCTACTGAAACAAAAGAATTTCTAGACTCAATTCCAGCGGAAACTGGAATAAAACTAACTGGGGAGATACAAGAGAATGTATATTGCAGAGATCGATTGAGAAGAAAATATTAGAGTTTGCTCTGCTTCCTTTTCTGGAACCGGGAAAAGAAATAGGCACGACTCTTTTCTGTCAACATTCCAATCCTAGAATGGGATAGTAATGCTAGAATGGTTAATTTAGGATAAGTGCATCCATTTTTGTGATTTAATTGTGAGCCACAAAAAAACTTCTGAAAATCAGAAAATTATTTAGAAAACTGTTCAAAGAGCCAGCTAGACGACACGCATAAAAACGAAGTAAGCGTTGTGCTTAGTCACAAAGCTTCACAATAAGTTTGTTTCCCTCTTCTTTCAAGTACACAAAAGTGCTCTGCGGAAGAATGTGGTCCTATGCCACCCGTTTATAGCCTTACTTTCAGCAGATTTATTATGTTTTACGAATACATTATTTACAAAAATTTGAGGCAATAGAAATTATGGGGCTAGTATGATAGTCATAAGATTATTAAAAGGAGAAAGCGAACCGAAGGGAGGGTAGTTTTATTTTTTTGGACGCAAAATGAATAGGAATTAATGACCACCAAAAATAAGTAGACACTATAAGATTGTATCTTCTTTTGTTGATTTTACGGATATAACAATTAGAAAATATTTGCGTGAAGTGCTTTGTGAAATTATTTAACATTCCACTAGCAAAAGCATCTGGGGAGGGAATGTCAAAGTTACACAGGTAATATAGTCCATTGCCTTGATTCTGATTACCCTGGGAAATCCACAGCAATTGCCCACAAAGTTTTTATTGTGGATTTTGATGGTTATGCCTTCCCTTTAAACTCTAACAATGAACACTTTTACTCAAGCCATGCGAAAAAGAGTCAAACAGTTAAAGAAAACCGTAGCAATATTATTCAGAATAGTAGGGAGGTTGTCTTTCTAGCAAAGGTACAGAATGAGAATGAACTTCAGTTTTTAAATTGGGAAATTTTGAGGATTTATTTGACTATGATGAAGACACAATTTCATGGCCTTAACCAGGATTTTGTTAGTTGGGGGATTTTTATCAGAGGGGGGGACAACCAAAATTTTAAAGTACATCAAAATGTGTTTTACGCATTTTTATTACGCTTTTATGAGTCTGACAAACATTTGGGGGAGGGTTCAAACCCTCAACCCCATCCCTGAATACAGCCTTGAACTGTTTTCCTAGAAAATAATCAGCCAGATCTTCTTCAATGCTACCCTTGATATCGACCATGAATATTCATGCAGAGCATCTGAGGTAGTAGTACCAGATATTGAGCCCAAAAAAATTAGTGGACACTTGTTAGTGTATCATTTGGAAAAATTAAACAATACACCATTTTCAAGTCTTATGGAAATGCAATATAACATAGCAAGGTAAAAAAAAAACAAGAAGTTGTAATAAATCATTGGAAGACATCCTGTTGTATCGAACTATTATACAATCATTATAATATCATGAAAACGTAGGAGGAGCAAAATATGTTTTTCAAAATCTAGGGGGAGATTATATTTATTTTTTGATTTTTTTTTTCAGCAAAAGGACCCTAAAAGATACTTTTTCTGGAAATACCAAAGAGAAGTATTCTTCAAAATCTAGGGTAAAGGGGCGATTCCGCCTCTCCCCCAACAGATGTACCAATAGAAATCCATCCATGAAGTGGTAATGCGTATTTTAGATGTATCTAATGCCAAAAAGGTGGCCAGTGTCTGTGACGAGTGGAAATTATTGAAACTGAGGCTGATGTAAAGCGACCTTCTTAAGGAGTATGCACCTCTCCAAATCGATTCTTTGATGTGTTGGCAAGATTTATCTTGCAAATACCTGAGGCCGTTATCGATTGTTTTTATAAACGGTTTTTGAACATATTTTTGCTGATAGTGAAAGAGAAAGCTTTTAATGGTCTCGTTATAGTTATATAGTTTTGCTCTCACCCATGTTTCGAACTTTTAAAGCTGTGCTCGGTCTCGTAAGGTAAAAAGACAAAATAATGGATATATTCAAGCTAAAAACAATGCCACCGAATCACAAAAATGAAGGGGATGGGGGTAAGAACTTTTTCTGCTTCTAATAAATATTTATTAAAGATATTTTTCGAAATCTTGGAGGGATATCACGTTTCATTAAAAAAATATATTTTTCAAAATATAGGTAGGCAATTTTGTTCCCTTCATCTCCCCTTCTTCCCCTATTAACCTAGTGCCTTTTTCGAGGAACAAAAAAATGACAATCCAACGGGATTGTCAGCTTGAATATCCCAGGGGATGGGCGATTCCCCTGGTTGAAATGTTGAAGCAACTGAGAAGTCCTGTTTAAAAGAGAGCAAGGTTTGAGGATAGTATTAAAAAAAAAGAGAAAAAAACTAGTCGCTTCACAACACAGTGAGTCACTTGAAACAGAAACTAATTACCCTTAATCTAAGACTAAAGTTAAAAAAAAACTAAAATTTTGGGATGAAACACGTTGGAAACTAAACACAGGGGTGGAATAACCGGGGGAATGACAAATTATGTCTAATGACGTGAGTTAGATATTTTAAAAGTAAAAAAAATAAAAGGAAAACAAGCTTATTCACCCGAAAATAAGGAACAAATTTATAGCTTAAAAGGAGCAAAAAAATTCAAAATAAAGGGAGTTACCCCCTCCTGAATCCTTTGCTCTTTACGCTAAAGTTTCTTAGTACTTTAAAAAAGCTTCTTAATCTAATTAAACGGCCTCTGTGTTTAAGGAGTCGTTGTTGAGGAACTGGGACAAAAAAGGCAAAGGGGACAAGAGAAATATATTAAGATAGAGGCAGCTCCACTCTTACACGGAATATTTTCTGATCGCTTCAAGTTTCAATTTTGCTTCTTACTTTCATTTGAAGTTTTTTAAATTTTTGATCGTTTTTCAAATAATACCAGGAGATCCTCCTCTCCCCTCCATGGAAGATCCGACACTCGAAAAATTACTCCGTGGATAGCTCCTCCAGTGTAAATTCACCTTTAGGAAATTCCTCCAGAAAATTCCATCCACGCTGAAAAGTATCCCCGGGAAATGTCCTTGGACAGCTCCGCCTAGAAAAATTCTGATTAGCCTGCTTTCATATGACAAAAAATTCGTTTTAAAGTCATGCTAGCTATCACCTTCCGTATAAATTTTTCCAGACCCCCCCCCCGTCTTTCCCGATGGAAATGTTCTCCTTTGATAAATCCCTCTATAGAGAATTTTTGCCACAAAGAATCCTCCCATGGAGAATTTTTCTGGCAGTAAACCTCTCCTCCCACGAGAAAAAACCAGACGATTCCATCTGCACTGGAAATGTTCCTCCGAACAATCTCTCGTAACGTTTCAACATGTAAAATTAAGTCAAATAAAAAGAATTTCCTACGTGAATTCTAGCTAATTCCCTCGTGTATAATTTCCCCTGAAGAGTTTAGCCCCAGAAACTACCATCCCCATGGAAATTTCTTCCCATGAAAAAACACCCCCTTGTAGTAAAAAACGTCTGTATACGTCCCAATAACAAATACTATCTGTAAATAATTGGCAAATCTTATATCTGCATCCCTTTCCACAAAAGCTGTGGGGGGGCATGTTATTTTTAAGGCATAAGTATTGGGTCTTTTAACTATGCTGAACAAAATGGATATCTAAAAATTTTGATCAGATGACTTCATTAAAATTTTCTTATTAAAATTTTCCATTTTAGAGTTTCTATTTCTATTTAGTCGAGTTACTCGTTACTTAAAGCTCATTACCACGATTTTTTGGATAATCTTACTAGATGTATAAAAGCAAAAAGGGTAGGTAAAGGGAAAAGTTTTTAATGATCTGAGCCACTTGAAATAAATCATTAAACTACGCAACAAAATCAAGAAAATTGCTGCCAGTGAGAGAATAGGCTCTTAAAAAAAATTCTAATAAATATTTGGGGTCCCAGGCCCCTGTCCTCTGCTAAAATACGCCACTGCCTACAATATCTGTAAGCTTTTATTCCGATTTTCTAGTTAGACATCAAAGTCGATAGAATTTTACAAAGTAACTTAGCCCGTTAGCTTACTTAGCACAACAAAATCAACAAAACACTGCATAAATATATAGCTTAATACAGACAATAGCTAAATACAGGGTCGGTGATATTTTTGAGCACCGCCAACGTTTTTCTCCATGCTGGTGCGTCTTTCATTGGCCTTGCATTGTTAGTAAATCAGTAGAGCGTCGGTGTATGTTTCATCAGGATTGCTATACTTTTATTTAAAAATTCAAGTAATTTTCTCAGGCTTTTCTCAAATTTAGTGAATTTTGTATATTTGAAATCAGCATTAAGAAGCTAGTTCCTCTGTTGTGTCAATGGATACGAAATTCCATCTTTTAGGGATTTTGGTTATTTTTTAGTGAAGTCGCTCCTCCCTTACAGTTTGATGCTACTAACCCCGTGTTCTTTTACTTGTCCGATTACTTTTCCACTTATCCGGGTCTAACGCCTAAAAGATAACAACAAATACTTTTCCGGCCACAGAGTCACTTGAAAAGCTGTGGATGACTACGAGAATAACAACATTTTTCACATGTAAAATATATTGTGTTGCTTGAATGCTGATTTATCTATAGTTTTTGATTGTACAGAAAAGAGCGGGAATGAGTAGGAAGAGCCGTATTGGTACCGGCCGGCCTAGTGGCCTTAAACTGCTGGGGACAGGTAGCTCAGGTACTTGCACTTCCCAAATCAATAACAATGTATTATTGTTCATAATTGTATACATTCATTGTTGGCAGACTGGAGGAGAATAGCACTTCCAGTGGCTAGTTTTTCTGAAGAAGAAGTCAAAGAGGTGAAAGGACTTGTTGTTAGTTCATATAACTCCCTACAATTTTTGGAACTGGAACTGCTATGTGAAGTTCTGACAAGGAAGAGGCTGTGGCTTCGGGCCAGTTTCTAATTGTACAGGCAAATACACCTTCAGCAATTAGTTCAAGCTGAGTAGCCTAATGCAATTTGTGTGGCTGGAAGTCTAATTGTAAAATTGCAAATTGTGGTTTCCATTTGTCTTTTTTTAGTCATTCCATTCAAAATGCTTTGGATATTTTTTATTGTGATAGATTGTCTTAATGCTCTGAAAAGGGAAAAATATTTTAATTGCATAGGATAAGAAAATTTCAGTAGCTTAATCAATTTAAAGTCCTAAATTAGCCGAGAAGTGTTTACTTCACTAAAAAATCACTACCTTCTTTGAACTCCAATCATGCAGCCCTGTTTTTGGCCCCCTTTAGTCTGTATCCAGTTCCTAATTGACATTCAGCCTAAATTTCATTTTTTCTGTTACTCATTTCTTGTCAATATTACTAAGTGGTCATAGTTAAGCACTAGAGAAGTCATTGTTAAATAACATGTGCTTATGTATATATAGCTTGTTGCTACTTATTCTTCTCTGGGTATACAATACTTGATGTTGTATAAGCCAAGAGAAGGACCTGTAGGCCTATAGAAGAAAACTGTTAAAAAAAAGATTCTTTATAATTTACATAATAATTACAGCTAACACATTCTACATGCAGCACTGCTCTACTTTAGCCCCAATACTCCTAATATGGAACTCTATAGCTGAAATTACATATTTCCTATTGATTCTACCAATCTATCCCTCAATGCTAGTGCCTGTTAATTGAAGCAGCTGTGGCAACACAAAAAATGGAAAGATAAGTAAAAGGTGATAGAATACATTGGAAATATATAATTTGGGCTATATATTTGCAAATTAGGCAGGTTGGGATTGAATTTTTTGTTGTTCATGTTTTGACTTACAAATAAAGTGAATATACCACTTGATGCCTAACCTAAAAATTTTTGGCAGTGAAAAACATACATTATTTTGCTAAAAATGACCAAAAACAAATACTTTAATTGAAAATTTGCCATCAAAGAAGAAGAAAACAGCATAATATTGTAAAATTTATTAATCTACCTTAATTGTGGAAAATCAGTGCTTGTGGATTATATAACATTTAAAAAATGGATTAGTAATGAAACATTAAGTTTGGACCAATATTTTAAGCTTTTTTTATACCCAAAAACTAGAAATATTTTGGTCATTTTCAAGAGCTCAAAAAGTGCTTAAATTTGAACTTGCAATTGGTGCACTTATTATATTTGCAAAGAACATAAAAAAGGCATCAAGGGGTATGTTCACTTTATTTGTAAGCAAAAATATGAACAACAAAAAATTAACAATTATTAGTATAGGGCTGTATGATTTTCCCCTGGGTATGTATGCTAAGTGGAAGGTCACTTATACCTGATCCTGTCCCTAATGTTTTTACTTGGTTAAAAAAAAAACAAAGAAAGTTCCCATTGAAAAGGAAAGAGCCCAAAAGTGAGATTGAATTTGTCATAGCTTGGAGGTGTGCCCCTTCAGTCTGTTTAAAGAAAACAGATTCATAATTGAAGCTTTGTTCATTTCAATCTTAAGGATGACCTACATTTATGACACTGCATTAAATGGTTGTAAAGGGATACTTTTATTTATTTGTCTTGTTTGTTTTCTACATGATTGATTTTTTAATTTTTAAATTGATATACATTTCTTACAAATTAATTAGTCATACACAGTTCCATTTGCAAGTTTTGACCTACTTTGTAACCCTTGGTCTCAAAATTACATATATTTATTGAAGCTAGGAAAAATAGAACTCCAGTCTGTTGAATAGAAAATGGATGGACATAAGTAGGTTTTAATACACTAAAGTCCTAGGGCCATGCCAATTAAAACAAAACAATGAAGATTAACTTTAAAATAATTGACATTACATAAATATAACAGTCACAAAGAAAAACAATTCACAAAATTTTACTTTTGGGCTCAGTTGCCAGCCTGAGCAATTGCCCTAAATTTTTAAACCTAGCAGAACATTCACCAGCCATCCCTTATAACCTACACTCTTATCTATACATCAACAATTCATTGAAAAGAAAAGACCACCTTACTGGCATGTCTTCCTTTGTACTTACATTTAATGGGATTAAAAGAAAGTTTCTATGGCTAAGTCACAAGTCCAGTAAAGGACCAGGTGGTCCTTTAGCCAGGAAGTGCAATAGGAAGCTAGGGGCCAGTCATCCTATGCTTATGCATGCCCTTCTGCCTTACTGACCCCAGATTTCTCTATGTAACCTTTAAAGGTTGGGCCAGCTCTGGCTGGACTTACAGTCACATTACTGACCTTTGTCTCAAACCAAATAAACTGATAATGCCAGAAATTATTTCTCTGCCCTTTGGAAAAAGGATTCTCAACCTAGAATGCCAGCCACTTAGGAAGGAACAAAAATGTTACCAGAGAACAAAAATTATTTGAAAAAAGAAAATATTGAAAAAAAACAAATCATAGTCATAGTTCCTGCCATTTTTGTCCCATAAACAATATGTATTTTATTTACACAACTTAATTTTAAGACAGGTATCAACAAAATTCCATCAGGGATTGTATTTACTTAAGATACAATCAGCACTACAAATGCTTAGTTTTGTGATATTCTAGTCTTGAAATAATAACAAAATAAAAATTATATGTTCTATTTGTTTTCCACCAGCTCATTTGAGCAAAATCATTTGTGACAGCCATATACCCATGGTTAGCTTAGAATCTCTCTAAAATGCTTTAAACAGAAGGAATTTTAAAAACAATTATACTAATCAGCAAGAAGAATATTAACATAACTCTTTAAACTTGGTACTTTTTAAGACAAATTTTTAGCAAAGCAAATGCAAAACTTTAATGGTGTAGTATGTCATCTCAAAAAAACATTAAAATGTGTCAGATGTATTTTGATACATGATGCCTTAAAGACTTTTAGTTAAATCTCTGAAGTGAAGGGTCAGGCATTCCTTTACATTTTATAAAACATATAACAAGAAAAATAATTCAATTTTTTCACAAAAGAAGAAGCTTGATTTTAAAAAATAAATGTATTTTTAACAGAAAGCAACTTACATCAATGAAATCAAATAAAACAAAAATTCATGGAGAATAAATAATATCAGCCATATATTTAACTTATAATGAGTTGGCATAAAAGATTATTTCTAAATTTATAAAAACCCAGTGTTATGGCTTAAAGTTCTGCTCAATCAACATGAATTGTCTTTTCAGAACTAAGGCCAGAGAAAAAGAAACTGATAACCTAAAATTAAGGTACCCAAAAATTTCAGGACCCTTTAGAGGGAAAAGAAGCGGAGGTAGGTACTTGAAATACCTTCCTGGGACATACTTTAGCTTGTACACATCCCTGAAAGTTTCATTTTCCTAACCTAGCCTCTTTCAAAGATCTCCAAAAGTAGCTAAAGTAAAATTTTACCCCTAATTTACCTTAAAAACCCAGTTTAAACAACAATCTCAACAAACAGAGACTACATAATATAGGCATTGGACTAATCATTCTAAATTTGTTTGCAACTAAGAATATAGGGTGGTTTAGAAACTAGGCCTGTTTCAGACGGGAATGTTTGACTAACTCACCAATGTGATAGCTGCCTTCCTAAGAACAAACCTTTTTAACAACCAAAAAACTTTTCTTATGATTCCTTATTATGCTTAGCCTATGCAAGATGGGCCTGGAACATCAAAAACCCTTTAAATCCTAAGAAATATGCATAAGATTACTTACAGGTCACTGAAAAGCTAAGATTATTTCCAATATTTACAGTTTCCTTGTCTTTTCTTTAGACAAAACGATTTCACATGTTTATCCATTTTAAAGAAGACATAACATTGACGTCACTTATCCTCAGTAATCTTTTTCATAGGGGGCGTAAGCCCAGGGACAAGTAATTCTGAGCGTAATCCGACTAACCTCTGACATCATGTGCATCTCATAAAGCGCTTTGATTAGGCGAATAAGTAATCAGAAGTTTAATATTAATTAATTAACTATAGAACTGAAAAATATTAATAGAAAATCTTCCAAAATAGCCAAAGAAAATGCTCACAATTTATCGGTCGTTCTGTGTCGCTTTTCCTTCGAAGACTTGATAAAGAAAAGTTTAAGAGATGACAATGAAAAAGCAGGAAATTCAAAACATAAGTAAGTGGCTAAATGGAATTAAAAGTGTGTGAACACTTTTTGGAATTGCTTTGTAAGAGGTTGCCTTCTTTTGAAAAAGAGTGAGTTCTATTTTTTTTAAATATCCTATTTAATGTATACTGATTAATTCACTATGTTGTTCAGCTATCCTTGATGTTACTGAGAATCTTTTAGGCTAAGAGTAAATATTCAGTCAATGCTCCTATTACTTGAAGAATTGTTTTTGGTCATGAAACTATTGATAATAGATGCATTTTGACTTCTGGAACATCTTTTCTCTCTTGCAAAACTACTGCAAACTCACTGATATGGAGTTATTATATATTTGCAGATAAGGGGGAGGGGGTAAAGCATAGCATATATTAAATACAGCAATGGTTAGTTTACGTATTTAATATATAATATGCTTTACACCACCCCCTCCTTCTAATGTGCAAAGATGTAGCCCAAATTTGTTTCTAAACTATTAGGCTACAGAGGTAAAATTGGAGCAAACAGTATTACTGGCTTTCATATAAAGTGAATATACCACTCAATGCCTTTTTTAATGCTATTTACAAATATAATAATCACTTCTACCAGAAATTCTGATTTAAGCACTTTTTGACCTCTTAAAATGGCCTTTTTGACCTCTTAAAATGACCTAAATATAGGGTCATTACAAATCTGTAATAGT
Organism: Artemia franciscana; assembly: GCF_032884065.1. Lineage (NCBI taxonomy): Eukaryota > Metazoa > Arthropoda > Branchiopoda > Anostraca > Artemiidae > Artemia > Artemia franciscana. The sequence goes on from NC_088864.1 coordinate 20,454,002, forward strand.
TTAGAAACAAATTTGGCTATATATTTTCACATCAGGGAGGTGGGGGTAAAGCATAGCATATATTAAATATGTAAACTAACCATTGCTGTTTTTTTTTTTTTTTATTTGTGTTTGGGCACATTGAATTTTAATGAGATGAGAAATCACCAGTGCAACAACACAAATACATAGTAAAACAAATACAGCAATGGTTAGTTTACGTATTTAATATATGCTATGCTTTACCCCCCCCCCCCCCCCTGATGTGCAAATATATAGCCCAAATTTGTTTCTAAACTATTACAGATTTGTAATGACCCCATATATAGGTCATTTTTAGAGGTCAAAAAGTGCTTAAATCTGAATTTCTGGTAGAAGCAATTATTATATTTGTAAAGAGCATTAAAAAAGACATCAAGTGGTATATTCACTTTATATGAAAGCCAGTAATACTGTTTGCTCCAATTTTACCATTACAGATTCATGATTTCAAATATCCAATCAACAAAAATAGAAACGATTGCAAATTCTATGTGTGTATTAAATAAAAAAAAAAGTTTTTTTAACTGAAAGTAAGGAGCAACATTAAAACTTAAAACAAACAGAAATTACTTTGTATATGAAAGGGACTGCTTCCTCATCAATGCCCTGCTGTTTACACTAAAGTTTGATTTTTTCTACTAACTCTTCTTTTTAAAACAGTAAAAAACTTTAATTTCAGTAATTGAAGTAATTTCTGTTTGTTTTAAGTTTTAATGTTGCTCCTTACTTTCAGTTAAAAAAAAACTTAATTTTCTTATTTAATTTCTGGACATTTTTGAATTGATGCACATTTTGAATTTTGCTCTCCACAGAGGAATAATTAAAACAAAATTTGCATGTTATTTTTTTGGCTAAATGGCTTTCTCATAGTTTTGATGAAATGATTTTGAGAAAAAAAGAGCAGGGGAGGAAGCTTAGTTGCCCTCCAATTTTCAGGTTACTTAAAAAGGCAACTAGAACTTTTAATTTTTTACAAATGTTTTTATTTGTAAAAGATATACATAACTTATAAATTAGCTTACATAACAAACTTTTGTATAAAGCTTAAATTTTGTCCCAATTCATTAAGAATGACTGCTGAATCACAAAAGCAATAGAATAAATAGTTGAAATTACTAAAAATACTTTAGGATAAAGAGCAAGATATTAGGAGGGGGTGAGCCCATCATATGCATTGTAATTTCTGTTTGTTTTAAGTTTTAATGCTGCTCCTAGCCTCTAGCTGAAATTTTTTTTTCATTGTTTTTTTTTAAATAATACTAGAAAATCCTGTACTCCCTTCAGGGAAATTTTCTTCCCCCATGACAAATTCCTCAATGGAAAGTTCCTCCAACATATCCCCCTCTTGTCAACCCCTCCCCCAACCAAAAATCTCCCTGAAAATATCTCTACACTTCCCAATAACCATTACTGTTGGTAAGCACTGGTCAAAGTTTATAACTTTTAGCCCCTCCCATGGGGACTTTGGGGGAATAAGTTATCCCCAAAGACATAGTTATAAGGTTTTTCAACTATGCTGAATAAAATGGCTATATCAAAATTTTGATCCATTTACTTTGGGAAAGTAATTAGCATGGGAGGGGTTACTAGGTGCCTTCCAATTTTTTTTGTCACTTAAAAGGGCACTAGAACTTTTCATTTCCGTTAGAATGAGCCCCCTTGCAACATTCTAGGACCACTGGGTTAATATAATCACTCCTGGAAAAAAACAACAAACAAACCAATAAACTGGTAAAAAATAAAAAATTCCACATTTTTGTAGATAGGAACTTGAAACTACAAGAATATTTGGGCCAGAATAACTCCATAATGGTGAGTTTGCAGTAGTTTTGCAAGAGAGAAAATATGTTCAAAAGTTCAAAATGCATCTATTAACAATAGTTTCATGGATAAAATTCTAGTTAATTGACTCCTTGCTATCTCAGAAAGGATTTAGGTTAGGAAAATGAAACTTTCAGGGATGAATCTACTGACTAAAGTGTGTCCCAGGAAGGTATTTTGAAGCAACTGCCTCTGCTCCTTCTCCCGCTAGAGGACCCTGACCTTTGATGACCTTTAAAAATATATGTGTTGTAAAAGTTAAACCTTGCAAAATAGATCTTCTGCTTAATTGAAGTACAAAAAAAAATTGTTTTCAGCTTTATAACTTTCCTCAATCCCAGTTTATAAGTTTTTAAAGATATGCAAATACATTCCCTAAATTTTGAAAAAAAAAACATTGATATGGCTCAAAATTCTACCCAGATAACAGGAACTGCATTTTCAGAACTAAAGGCAGAGAAAAGCAACTAGTAACTGAAAATTAAGGTAAAATGTTGTTTTGTCAAAATTTCAATAGGTATAGACCTGTCATGTAGGCTAATTTCAGGGCCCTCCAGAGGGACAAGGAGTGGAGTTGGGTACTTTAAAATACCTTCTTGGGACATATTTTATCCTGTAGACCCATCCCTAAAAGTTTCATTTTCCTAACCTAAACCCTTTTCGAGATAGCAAGAAGTCACTTAACTAGAATTTTACTATTTCATGACCCAAAACAATTGTTCAGATAATAGGAACGTTGACCAAGTATTCTGCTTATGTTTACATCTGATCAAAATTTTCAAATTGCCATTTAATTCAATATAGTTGAAAGGTCCATTAACTGTGTCTATGGGATGATATGACTTCCCCATAATTCCTTGGGGAAGATCTGAAAGCTATGTAATTTGGTCATCTTCACATAGGCCTAGAGCCTAATATTTACTAGTTCTTCAAGTTCAAGTCCCTAGGTTAATAGGCTATTAGTTGTTTGCAGATTACTGAACTAGGCCTAGCCAAAAATAAATAAGAATTGTTTCTGATGTAAATGCTTACACAAAGGCAGCTGGTCTCTATATTATCTAACACCAATAACAAATCTCACTTTGTCAGTGCTCTAAAGACCAATGTCAAAGCAACAGCAAGACCAAAGTCTGAATCCAGTAAGGGGGTGAAAGGAACCAGTATACTCTACTGATTTTGAACAGCATGTGGGTTGACCTCACTAACTTGTCAAAACATTCTAGAAAAACATACTTAGATATATCCTTCAGAATAAAGGAATATCATTGGACACAGCAAAAGTGTATCGATAACCTTCAGCTTTAAGAGTTGAACTGGAGCATAACTGGTGGACTGGAGGAGCTATGCTGTTTTCAGCCTTAGGTTACAGATGAGCAAAAGTAAAGATAGAAAAGTAGACATCCAAGCAGATGAGCAGTAATATAGATAAGGATAATTAAGAGAGAAGTATAAAAGACAGAGAATAGAGAAAGGAAAAATTTGTTTGAGTTTTCTTATGACCCCCAATCTTCTTGAAATCTTTACTCTTATCATCTGAATATGCTGTATGGATGTTAGGTTTCATCCAGAAGAAGTTCAGAGTTATCACACATATTGGTCAGGTGGGTGGCATATAAGACCTCTTGAGGTAGGAAGCTCTATGACTGTAGGACAACTCTTACCTATATGGGAAAATGTGTAGGCATAATTTTTTTTACAATTAACAGCTAAAAGATTACTATCAAACTAATGATAAACTTTTTCTGTCATCTTTTGTAACTTTAGTATAAGGGATTTTTCATCTGTAGCCAATACACCTAATATACTGTCATCAGCAAATGCAATTGGCCAATGTTGGTATTACCGGAACAATTTTTTTGGGTCATGAAATCATTGTTAATAGATGCATTTTGACTTTTTGAACATCTTTTCTCTCTTGCAAAACTACCACAAACTCACTGTTATGGAATTATTCCAGCCCAAATATTCTTGTATTTATACATATAGAATTGCAATCATTTCCATTTTTGTTGATCAGAAATTTAAAATCACTAACTTTTTAAGACTGAAAATTGCTCTTTGGCTTTTAGAGACAATTTTTTGTTAGATTAGGTTAGGTTGAGTTTGCGGTAGTTTTGCAAGAGAGAAAAGATGTTCAAAAAGTCAAAATGCATCTATTAACAATAGTTTCATGACCCAAACAAATTTTTCTGGTAATACCAACATTGACCATGCACTTAATTCTTTATCTTTATTGGATGCAGTTATTGATGAAATTTGGGAATCATATTTATGACATAATCTGCAGCAGAGATTTGGTGTTGTGGTAGTAAAAAGCCAATAGATGTCATTGCTGTTAATGAGGAATAGTGAAGGCCCAAGAATTGAGCCTTGAGGCACTCCATAAGGAACTTTAACTTGGCTCTCTGTAGCTTCAGCAGCGATAGAATGGCTAATGAGATATGAAGAAAATCATGACAGTTGTTCCTCACAATCTCCATGATGAGACAGCTTAATGACAAGGATCTTGTGGGTCACACTGTCAAAAGCTTTAGATACATCAAGGAAAACGGCTGCTGGTATGAGACCAGAATCTAATGACTGTCATATGAAGTGAAGAAACCTATTGCACACATGTCTGTTGATTGTTTTGCACAAAATCCAAATTGATGTTTATGGAAAAACTGTTAACATTGAGATAACTCATTAGTTGCTTCAGTATTATTGTTTTTTTTAATATTTTAGAAAAACATATAGGAGAGAGATTGGCCTGTAATTCCCTGGATCTCCATGGTCACCTCCTTTACATATCACTTGTGCTGACTTCAGTTGCTGTGGGAATACTCCTAATGGGAATGACTTATTAACCAAATGACACAGTGGCTTTATAATGGATGGAAGAATGAACTCAATGACTTTAGCAGGAATTTGGTTGAAAACAACAGAAGAATTCTTAAGGGATAAAACTATTTTCTCAAATTCCTGCTCTCTGACTGGCTCAAGGGTCATTGATTTAGAGCACAGAGGACCAAGAAAACGTTTCCATGGCTGAGCTTTAGAACAAAGAGGCATATCTTCCACTGATTTTTTTTTTCCAACCTCAGCAAAAACTTGTGTCAGCTGATGTCGAACTTAGCATTCATCTGTATTCAACTTATCATCTATTTTCAGAGATTCGGGACAACCTAGTTGTTCTGTTTTCTTGTGTAGCCTCTTATTACATCCTATGTCTTCTTAACATTATTTCTAGAATATACAAGTCTCCTAGTAAAATATGCCAATTTAGCTTTGCATGTCAGTAATTTTAGCATGTTTTGGTATACTTTTAATGTCTCTTGCTTTTGACCACTTGTTCTTTTCTTTTATGCTTTCCAGAGATTTCGCTTTCTTTTTATTGATGTTAGAATTTCACCCGTCATTCATGGGGCTATGGGTGTTGGTCTTTTAGACTGACTAGTTGGGGATTTTTTACTATGCTCCAAAAACTTACTTTTGACATTATAATAAAACTGATCAAATATCCTACCATAATTTCCTAAATTAACTTCTTCAGATTGCACAAAATCCCACAAAGTAGTATTCAGAATTTCCTTGAGTGGGTCAAGCTCTGTTGGTGCATATTAAAATATTAGTTTATTATGGATTATTTGTCTTTTACAAATCTGGGGAAGTGGAAGCATAGCCTCAATAGAAAAGTGGTTCAATAAGTAAAGTTGCTATTTGATTTGAAATCCGCATTGGTAAACTTGTGCAAGGAACTAGCCCAAATAAAATTACCAGTGATTGAAGATCGGAAATTTGAAATTGGGAAATATACTAAAATTTTTTGGGGGGGGATTTCATTTGGGGAGGAACGTTCCCAGGAGCCATTTTCAAGGAGAAATTTTACTTAGGGAACGGGATTTTCTGGCATGATGTTCAAAATCATCATAAATTAAATAGAAATAAGCTTTTTCAACTGAAAGTAAGGAGTAAAATTAAAACTTCAAATGAATAGAAGTTATTGTGTATATTATGGGGGCTGCTCCCGCCTCAGCGTTTGCTCTTTACACTAAAGTTTGACTTTTTGTCACAATTTTATAAGAAAGAATACTTAAACAGAAGGTCTGTTGAATTTGAATGATATGCATTCCTAAGAAAGAATATAAAGAGCAAGGGTTGAGGCGGGGTAGTCCCCTCATATATGGAACAGTTTATATTCCATACAACTTATTATACAGTTTGTAAAATGAAAGAAAAAATATTAATGATATCATAAATACAAAAAAGCGTCATAGAAAGAAACAAGTTTGAGCTAAAAATACCTTAATGAGCAAACCACAGTCAAACTTCAGTTTGAAGAGGATAGATTCAACAGTCACAAAATATCTTAAAGGAAAAATGTTAAGGAAGCAATACAGAGGATCTGCTGACGACTTTGGTGGATACAAATTAGGGGAAGACAAGTAACTCTTAAGGACCCCCAATACATTTTTCTGTTGTCTTTGAAGTGGTGTAATATGAGAACTAAATGTGTTAAGGTAAACAAGTGATGAAAATATTAAATGAGAATGAATAAGTGCATAATAAGGTGATTTCATTGCTTCAAAGGGAAGGGTTGACCAGAGTCTTTGTATTATCCCTCTATTTGTTTCATCCACAGATTGTGAATTTCATCCACAGATTGTGAATTTCATCCACAGATTACATATATGTGGCTTCCATGATAGATTAGAGTCAAGGAGGACTCCGAGGTATTGCATAGTTGTTGCTCATGAAATCTTTATTTTAAAATCACTTGATTGAATTAGTTAAATCTCAGGAACTGCATCATTACATCGCGAGAAAACCAATAATTTTGTTTTATCAGCATTAAGAGTTAGGTAATTTGACTCAAGCCAAAATATAAGATGGTAGAAAGCTTCCTACAGTGCAAGTCTCAGTCAGCTCACATCTTTCCCTGCAACAGTACATGGAGTGTCATACACAAATTGCAAGTTTAAACCAAATATTCTTGTTGAATTATTCAGGTCGTTCACATAAATTAAGAAAAGTAGGGGACCAAGTATTGACCCTTGCAAGACAACAGCAGTATTAGATTGACAAGTCATTTCAGATGAAACATCACCTCCATCAACATATTGAGAACAGGCCTTAATATAAGATGCAATTAGGGATTTTGCTGGCCCTCTTTTACTATAATGATCCAATTTGTGCATTAAAAATCATGAGATATAGAATCAAACGCTTTTTTAATGTCATGAAAAACGGAAGCTGGAATTTCTTCACAGTCATCAATATCACAGACATACTGTGTAGTAATTGGACCACATGATTGGTAGGATGGCATTTGCGAAATCAGAACTGTAGCTGATTTATCATTTCAAAAATAATCTAAAAAACACACTATTCTATTATACAGACAATGTTCAGTTATTTTAGAAAAACCTGACAGGAGCAATTTAGGCCAATAATTTGATGGATTCGTTTTTTCCCCTCCTTTGTAAAGAGCCAATATTCTTGAATCTTTTAATGACGAAGGAAACGTCCCGTTTTTAAATGCCAGGTTTATTATATGGCGTAAAATACGCAAGATTTGGGGGAATATTTCTTTTAACAGAAATGTCCATGATCCGTCAATACCCTCAGAATGACCATTTTTCAAAAGAGTATCTACAATCTTTAATTCTTTTTCAGAAACCAGTGTTAAAAAATATTGACTTATCATGTGATGGCAGAAGAATTTTCTAAAATCATTTTTAATTTGTCTACTTGATCTTGTTGAGGCAGCAGACTGCAGGTTTTTCACCTATTTCAGCAAAATCCCGGTTTAGGGCATCTGCTATTTCCTTCTTATCATTAAGAGGTACTTGATTTTCAGGCATGCACATTTCATCTGGAAAACTTTGGTCCTTCCTCTTGCTAAGGCATTCGTTAATTAGTGACCATGTCACTAATTAACAGTAATAATAAGGCTATCAGACAAGTATTCAGGACCTTTTAGGGTAATTAGGAAATATAACGATAAATGTAGCATAGAAATTTTAAAATTTTTAAATTGGAAAAACTTGTAAAGTGCACGCCAGTATGATGAAAAAAAAACAAGTTTCCGAGAATATGGAAATGTGGACCGGAAATTGATGCGTATTCAAACAATGAAAATAATACACGTAAGTCAAGATTAGGGGGATTAAAACCTTTTCAAGTAAAATTAGGTAATTTTTCAGATGAAATTGATAAAGGAAATTTCTGACCGTAACAAATACGGTCTACTCTAGAAACAAAATGCCAACTTAAGAAAAACCTGAAATCTAAGATTCCATCATTTGAGGTTTTGATGAGTTTAATTACACTCTTTCCCCCAAGGCCCAATTCTTTCCAGGCAGAATCTCTACACCCTGTCCCCAAAAAAACTTTCCCGGCGATGCTCTAAGTCCTATGATTTTGATAGAGAGACTCATCTTGGTATTTGAAAAATTACACAAAGCAATTGATATCCCATTTCACATAACTCCCCACAAGAGGCTGTAATATCACTATCCAATCTAAAGAATTGAACCTCAAACGGCAATGGATTGTGTAAACTACCCCATAAAAACTGGAACAAATTCCTTTCATTACAAATTGAGAAACCTCACTAAAAAATCACAAAAATAACTTTATCATGACATAATAGTGTCTGAAGCAAAAACAAAATTTTGACACATACCTGAAACAAAATTCAACATATACCTGAATATTATGCCTTTAAAGTGTGGAGACAGCCAATGAAGTAATTCGATTTGTTGCAAAGTTTCCGAGAGTCCATTAATCTTCTCCATTAAAGAACCAATGGAGAAAGATCAGTAAAAAGACATAATGGAAAGACCTTCCACTTCTAAGTAAGCCAAGGACTTTTTGAAGGGCAAACTAGTTCAGCACTGAAGTCATAAATTTCAAACGAAAATCTTTGTGAAGCCTAGTATACTACTTCCTCTGAATCTAATTCAGAAAAACAAGCAAAGCAAGACATTTAGAATGGAAAATAAAATCAACATTATCATCAACTGAAACTCATTGGAAACAGATTAAATTGAATGGGAAACAAATTCTTAAAAAAAACAGCATGAGAAATTTACTTAATAACTTTAGGGGAATCTAAGAAGCAAAAACACCAAAAAAGTGAATGAATGGCGAATACAAAATCTGGAACATAAATTAAATTTGTGATAGAAAAGTTTTGCTAATTTAGGAACCAAAGCTTCCGGGATGTGACTACATGCAGTGCTTGTAGTGCAGTTCGAAAATTGTGAGTTTTGACATTTAGCGCGTTTGTTTGAATTAGCCAGTAGGACCTGGTCAGATGCCTATGGAAATGTAGTTCACAATAAATTATTGGATCTTTTAATTAATGTTGACTTTCATAAGTTCCCTTATTCTTTCATAAGTTTTATGAAGTCCTTTCTAACTGATAGATGTATTTATGTTCAAGTAAATCAGTCTAGAGGTGGGTTATGTTCCATTACGAGAGGTCTTCCTCAAGGTGCAATATTGAGCCCTCTTCTGTTGAACTTGTATGTTTCTTTTTAAAGTGTTTCTGCTACTTGGCTAAGATTCCAAACACTTATACAGTTATCCTGAATTCGAAATTGTCCTGGGATATTGATCAGAAGATATTTAAGGCATCAATTGATATCTTAAAGAAGAAAAATATTGTTTAGTAACAATTAAACCTCGAAGAAGTCAATTTTATATGGATGGGATTCATCTATAGTTTTTGATTGTGCAGAAGAGAGTGGGTGTGACTAGGAAGAGCCGTATTAGTACCGGCCGGCCTAGTGGTCTTAAACTGCTTGGGACAGGTAGTTCAGGTACCCACACTTCCTACAATCAATAACAGTGTATTATTGTACATAATTAATGTTTTTTCACTTAATTTAAGATCAAGTGAAATAATAGTTAGCCTATTATACGAAAAGAAGAGTTTTAAAACCTGCTGAGTAATCATTAATTAGGCAATAGAAAAATTTTGTTTTTTCCTACTGGCATCAAACTTGCTGCAACTATACGGAATTAAAAAATTATCTCTTTCCCCAGAAAAATTTTGCTCTGATGTTACGTCTTAACAGAGGACAGTATTTTTTCCAATTGACAACAGACATCAATGGGATGTTAAATATGACTGGTATGTCTGATTGAAGTCTATATTCTCTGAAATCGTTCCATGCAATACAGACCTTATCTTAAACCTTAGTTCTCCAGAGACGCAAAGAGTATTAGTGAGTAGCCTCCAATCCTACCTCAGCTGGGCTACAGGTAAGATGTTATCCCACCTCTGGGTTGGGACAAAATACGGTGGGCATTTTACAAATTGAAGCAGCATGCCACGTAGTCCACCATTGCATTAACGGTAAGCTGAATCTGCTCTAAGCGCGTTCTTTTTTTTTTCATGCAGAGAAACACACTTTTCTATTCTTATCTGCAACAGAAACAAATTGAATATTTGAGCTTAGAAGGTCTTTTTTCCCACTGTTTTCATGTGGAATGCAGCTGTTAAAGTGAAGTTAAATTTTCGACAATTATTTTATCTTAAATTTAAATCATAAACAGCACATCTTTACCAGGGCATTAACAGTGAGCTTAATTCACAACACCAGTTAATTCATAAGTTTTCACAGATCAGTTTTTACATTTGAACTTAAATCTTGAAAGTTTTTATTTATTATGCCTGGACATATGTGTCAATCTGCATATATAGCTAAAGTTCATACTTATGCTTATTGAAGATGAAGTTGTGTTTCATATTTTTTCAGTATCAAGTTCTTATGGTACTGCTTTGAAACAACCCTACTTTGGGGTAGACAAGGTGGTAAAATCCTTATCCTTACTATACACGACCCTGCTACTTATTGATAGTAGTTTCTGATAGAAGTGCCATTTGGCCTCCTGGGCTGGATTTAAAGTTTTCTGTTGAAAAGGGGTCCTTCGTATAGTCGATCTTTCTGTTGGCTTATGTCAACTGTAAAATTTCGTAATCAAAGTAAAGGTAGACTGCTCTTGGAACCATGCTCTAATCTCAAAAATAATATTTGTAGTTTTGTTCTGTTTTATTCTTAATACGAGATGCTTAACATGCAATTTTCCATTTCAAGGTACCAACAGAAGGAAGAAATAAATCAAATATTACAATGCTTTACTTCAGTTACTGTACATTTGCTGGGTATGAAATGCCATAGAAAAATTGAACCCCTGATTCCTTGTTCCTCTGATAACTGCAATCATCTAGGTTGTTAATGTATTTTGTCATATTTTAGTTCAGTTGATGAAATCCTGCTTGAATACATTGACTCGTTCATATGTGACTTGTCTACTGAAGATGATATATCAGACATTGATGCTTCTGAATTCAAAGAGATGTTGGAGGGATACGTTCCTGATGCTTCTGTCTTGTCTGAATTTGAATTAATTGATCTCATTTCACAGACTTGTACAAAATTGATGCCCATTGGACAGCCTAGTGAGTTTCAAAACCATGACTCTGTATAATCTGTATCTTTAAGAAACCTTATATGACCTTAAAAGTTTCTAAAACTTGAATTAAGAATATGGAAAGTATGAAAGTGAATAAAAGGTACTTCACTGAAAATTAATCATAAAGTAATTCTAATTAGACTCTCAATAATTATGGATAAATCTGAATAAGTTGATCTTATTTCAACCCATAGTGCAAAACTGATGCTCATTCAGCAGTCTAGGTGGTTTGAGATCTTGAATATTTTCTGCCTCTACTCTGGGATATTACTTTTTGTAACCATATAAGTTTTTTTTTTAGTGTAACATGAGAATGAAAAACTCATCAAACATGAAAATGAATAAAGGATGCTTCACTGGAAAATATTTTTCAGTTAGTTCGCATTAAATAAATTACAGTAATTACAGATTAGTCTAAAGCAATTAACCTTATCTCAGCCACTTGTACATAATTTATTTAGTCGGTTTTGAACCTTTAATATTTTATGTCTCTATTGTACTTGGCAAAATACTTCAAGCGGCCTTAAAAGTTTTAAATTTATCACTTGAATGAACTGAACCCTAAAATGGAGAAAGTGTGTTTGACTAGAAATTAATATTGTTAAGCACATCCTCAATTTTGAATATATGCAAATTATTTGATCTTATTTCAACCTCTTATGCAAAACTAATGACAGCTCATTAAGATTTCTTTCGGACCTTAGACTTTAATTGATTATCGTTGAACTCCAGTCAGCTTCCTGCGTTTTTACCCTCGGTAATCATAGCTGTTCAATTTTTTTTTGTTTACTTCTACGTTCTATTAGACTTTTCGTATTTATCTTTTTTTACTTTTTTTGTGCTTTGATTTATGTTTGAAGTTTTGACTACTATATACCTAATGATTGAGTAGAGTGGGTTAGTCTGGTCAGTTAAGGATGCTAGGAATTTCGCTTTTTAGAATAGGGTTTTAGAATTTTCGACAAAGATGCTCTTACGGTATTTGAAAAAATCCAATTCACGTTTCTCTAAGGGATTTTTGGATCGGTATCTAAATTATAAGGCGATAGTGGCAGAAATATTCGGTATGTACAATACATACTATTTTGTAAATAAGGGCCATGTTAATAATTTTCAAACGTTTTTCCATACTGACAAAGAGACAAAATTTCTAGGATTCTGTTAAAACTTCTGTTAGAACTATGGCCCATTTGAATTGCAAGCTCAAAGGTGTCACTAGCCAAAACAATTTTTTTTTTTGGGGGGGGGATGGACTTTATATTCTGGTTGGCCATTTTGACCGACCGATTTGGGTGACATAGATTCTAAAATTACATAATGTTCGTTTTCTATTGACTGAGACTGATCTTCTTTCAAGATAGATCTTTGATCTTATCTTTGCCAAAAATAGATCATCTGATCTTCTCTCATATATCCCTTTACTTTGCCTTTGGGAATCAACAGATTATTAATGTTTGAATTTTATATACCTTCTTAGGGTATTTAAAAAGATCCAGTTCACAATTCTCTAAGGGATTTATGAATTGGTATCAAAATTATAAGGAAATAGTGGCATAAAACTTCGATACATACAACACAAACAATTATTTTTAGATAAGGGCCATTTTATTAATTTTCATACATTTTTCCATACTGACAAAGACACAAACTTTCTAGGATTTTGTTAAAAATTATGTTAGAACTATGACCCATTTGACTTGCAAGTTCAAAGGTGTCACTAGCCTTTGAGGGGGGGGGGGTAGACTTTATCATCTGGTTGGCCATTTGACCGACCGATTTGGGTGACATAGATTCTAAAATTACATAATGTTCGTTTTCTATTGACTGAGACTGATCTTCTTTCAAGATAGATCTTTGATCTTATCTTTGCCAAAAATAGATCATCTGATCTTCTCTCATATATCCCTTTACTTTGCCTTTGGGAATCAACAGATTATTAATGTTTGAATTTTTATATACCCTCTTAGTGTATTTGAAAAGATTGAATTGGTATCAAAATTATAAGGAAATAGTGGCATAAAACTTCGATACATACAACACAAACAATTATTTTTAGATAAGGGCCATTTTATTAATTTTCATACATTTTTCCATACTGACAAAGACACAAACTTTCTAGGATTTTGTTAAAAATTATGTTAGAACTATGACCCATTTGACTTGCAAGTTCATAGGTGTCACTAGCCTTTGAGGGGGGGGGGGTAGACTTTTTCATTTGGTTGGCCATTTTGATCAACCGATTTGGGTGACATAGTATTGCTATGTCAAATTTTACTAACTAGTTTTGTTTATTTGTTTTCACGGTTCAACGTGGCAGCACTCGCGGAAATACGACATTTCTAAAAAGAATTTGTAAGTCTGGAACAACCAAAAGAAAAATATTTAAAAATCGTTTATCATGTATGAAATAGACTGATGGTATGTCTAGAAGACAAAACATGTTTTTATTTTCATGTCATTGGTGTATTAACATTTTCTCTCTCTCTCTTTTCCTAAAACTGTATTTGATGCTAAAAATATTTTGCTTTTGCACCAAATGAACAAGTGAACGTCAAAATGAAGAAGTATGCTTCACTGAAAGTTTCTTATTATGTTTTAATAAAGATACACAAAGGGCTATTGTTCAAAATCTAGGGTTGGCAATTTTGTTTCTTTTCGATTTCTTGAACGAAAATACAAAAAAAAGTGTACTTTCTTAAATTTCTATAATGGTGACTAGGACTTCGGTTAAATGGTAGTATTTTTTTTGCAAAAACAAATTTATGGAAATTCTGAAAAATAGCAAACCCCCTCAAAAATGGTATCGAATCGAAATGAACATTACAATTCACTTCGATTTATTTTCAAAACGGGCAGCAGACAAGCCAAATATTCGTTAAGTCGTCAAAACATGTCATATATATATATATATATATATATATATATATATATATATATATATATATATATATATATATATATATATATATATATATATATATAGATATATATAATCATATATATTAAGTCATATATATATATATATGTATATATATATATATATATGTATATATATATATATATATATATATATATATATATATATATGTATATATATATATATATATATATATATATATATATATATATATATATATATATATATATATATATATATATATATATATATATATATATATATATATATATATATATATATATATATATATAATATATATATATATATATATATATATATATATATATATATATATATATATATATATATATATATATATATATATATATATATATATATATATATATATATATATATATATATATATATATATATATATATATATATATATATATATATATATATATATATATACAATCTATATTCGAAGACATAATTTGTAGCTATTCTTGCTTACTAGCAGTAAAATTACAAATTTTACAAATGAGGGAACAAAGCTTTTCAAATATCTGTTTCAAGACACATTGATTGACTGTGTACAAGGTACAGCTTCTGCCACTGCTCTTGCGGGTCTATCTTGATGTGATTTGAAATCAGGGGGCAGTATGGATCGATGGGATGTGCTGTTCAACACCCTTGTACCAAAAGCAAGCAACAGTTTTTGTTGACGGCTAGCAAGGAAATCTAGGCCAAACTGTTCAAGAGGGGCACAGTATGGGACTTTGGGCGCTTTTGAAATTACCAACAATGCCCGAAATTGAACTTTTTCAATCTTGTCCGACTGCTCCTGCGTTAGGCCGTAATGCCAAACAGCGGAATAGTATTCAAGGCAAGGCCGTATGAAAGAGGTATAAACTCGCAAAAGGTGATCTGAAGGAAGTATGTGTCGAGACAGCAGCTTCAGGGAGCTAATACCTGCATTAGCTCTCCGGAGCATCATTTCCGTCCGTTTTTCCCATTTTAAGTTAGCAGTAAGATACACCCCAAGTAGTTTAAGTTCAGTTACACGGCTGGGAGGGGGAAGGGGAGGGTAAAATTCTGGGATGCTTTAAAAAAAGAGAGAGTCAGCACAACAGACTTTTGGACATTAACAGCCATCCTATCTGCAGCAGCATCATCCGATATATCAGCCATGATGGTAGCTGCACTGTTTTGAATATTTTTGTAGCACAGTTCTGCAATAGATAAATCATCAACATATTTCCAGAGACCTGGTATGCTTATTGCCAGCTCGTTTATCATGAATAGAAAAAGAAGTGGACCCAGTATTGTGCCCTGAGGTACTCCACAAAATATAGGCATTTCATCAGTAAAAATTGACTTGTACTTGGCACGCTGTGTTTTATTTGTAATGAAATTAGCTATAATTTGCACTAAAAAAGGGTGGACATTTATCAATGCACTATGACAAATTAGGTCAAAAGCTTTCTTTCGGTCAATTGCTATCAGATTAATCCAGCGTTCAGGCTCATCCAGATGTTTGAGAATTGTATCCAACATACTTACCAGATAATGGGTATTGGACGTTTTGGGCATGTTTCCAAACTGTCTAGGATCAATAAGCTCAATTACCTGCTTCTTTAACCAAGCAGCTAAAAAACTCTCCTAAACTTTGCCAAACTCAGGGATCATTGTAATTGGTCTGATTCCTGAAAAATCATTTGGTGTATCTTTTTTGGGATAGGTGTAACATATCCATTTTTCCAAATGGATGGGTAATCACCAGATTTTGTTATCAGATTAAAAATATGGGCCAAAGGGAAACCTAATCTGTAAGGGAACGTTTTAATTAAATCTACAGGGATATCAACCGGTGTTAACTAGATTTTTTCAAGATACTTAACGTTTTTTTACTTCATTTAGCGATATAATAGGGAAATCACAAAAATCAAGTGGAGGACTTGGTATTTCATCTTTTGGTAGATGAGGGTTTGACTGGACAATATTAACCAGGTGGGCATTCAGCTTATTCGAAGTTTCAAATTCTTTTTAATCTAATTTAAAATCCACTCCTTTCTCTTTTTTTTTCCGACTATGTTTTTAATTTATGTGTACCACTGGCTTTGCTTTGACTTAAACTAATGATTCACTTTTCTTTCGGCATATCCATGGGGCGCATTTCTTGTCATTTTCCGAATTTTGTTTTTTAGTTTATTTGCTTGTTCACGTTTGCCTTCGCGGAAAAGCCGCCTTTTTTCTAGAATGAGCGTCTTTATATTCTTAGAGATGTAAGCACGATCCGCAGAATAATGTTTTGAAGTTTGTTCAGGAAACCGGAAATCTTGGAAATCGCTTAGAGTGGAGAGATCGGGATGAAACTTGGTGGGTAGAATAAGCCATTGTCGTAGATACGTTATTGACGTAACCGGACTGGATCTGCTCTCTTTGTGGAGTTAGGGGGTTCCAGTCCTTTGGAGAGTTCGGTGCTTCTGGACGTGCTTGGACGATGAAAATTGGTAGGAGTGTCCGGGACCTGCACAAACTGATTTGATAAAATCGTTTTCCCTGATTTGACCATCTGGGGGGCTGAAGAGAAAGGAAAAATTAGAAAAAATGTGGTATTTTTAACTTAGGAGTGGGTAATCGGATCTGAATGAATTTTGATATTTAGAAGGACCTCGTGTCTCAGAGCTCTTATTTTAAATCCCGGCCGGCATTAAGCCTCTGATTTTTCTTTTAAATCAATCTATTGATTCTTAGAATTTTGCTAGAGCTCATGCCATATGAGCTCTTGGCTCTTCCGACCTCGTCGCAAGTACCATATGAGCTCTTAGCTCTTGTTTTATTTTCAATTACACGCTGATCACCATTTTTTTTCAGCTAATTCTTCTGTTGCCATCACTTTCCTTTGCCACAATTTTCTCATAATCAGTTTCTATATATCCATAGGATTTCGCAGTAACCTTATTAGCCCTTAAAACAGAAGTTTCATTATCCTATTTCAAATTCAGCATACAACCGGAAGCCATTAAATTATTCCTGTATTCGGGAGTTTCATCCTCTACCATAGTAATAGAGGATTTTCGAGTGGGATTTTTACGTTCATGAATAATGGATTTCATTTCAACATTATTAAGGTGACCGTTCCGATCAATGTCGTTGCTAATCACCTGGTATGTCACTGGTTTGAACGCCCTTGACCTCTCAAATGAATTTACTAAGGACAATCTAGTATTTTTGAATTTTTATTTTCACTTGATTGACTTCATTATTCTTTGTTATATGACTGTTTTGTGTTGTAAATAGGGGTTCAGAAATAACGGTCAAAATGTAGCTTAATAACTCTTCTAGTCTGTCTCTTAATGGTTTAATAATATCAAGATTGATCTGGCAAGCAAAATCTTTAACATGGGGATTTGGATACGTTAAATTTTCACTGGCAATATGTGAGTAAGGTTCGGTCTGAACTGATGCCTCACGTGAGCAGGTGCGTAATTTTCCAATGGTGGTGTTAAGAGTAAAGGTCGACGGAAAAAATAGCCTGGTCCTCAGTCTGACAAGAAACTTCAAGAGGGGGGGACGTCACTTCATGTTGTAAATAGGGAGAGGCGAACTTCTGCGAAGAGGGGAGCACTGGCGATTTAAGCTCTTTTAAGATATTTAACATCCTAGCTCTTGGAGAACGAGGAGTGAGAGGTGAAGAAAAAACAGGTGAATTTAAAGAATTTACCTGATTGATTTGCATTTTCTTAGAGGTTCAGTCAGGACACCACCAGCTCTCACTCTAATTAGCTGTATCACTTCTGGCAGACTTTTTCGCTCCTGCATGAAATGAGAAATTGCACCCTCCACATTTCACAGAGTTTAAAAAAAAACTGCCGCTGTTGAGGTGCAGAATCATAGAGACGTTTAAGAGCTCTTTGGAAAGGAAATCGCTATTCATAGTGTCTTTAAAAAAAACGGTAATATTAACAAAAATAATTTTTAATAGAAACAGCACCTCAAAAATACAAAATCTCAGAATACATGATGATTTAATACGGATATCTTTTAACAACAGTGTATAACACACGTATCTTGTGAAAAGTTGCTTCTCTGGGGTATTCACATTAAAGAGAGGGCTGAAAGCTTGAGGAGATTAGGCTATTATAGCACGTAGTGTTTCTTAATGGTGGGGATGTGAAAGCCTTTTTGTGAATACTGCAAAAGTCGTTCTCATTTATGCTTCCCTTGACGATATTTCCTAGCAAAGGGAAAAAATTTCGTTTAGTCCTAAGTGGGATTTAATCTTTCTTTTTTTAATTGGAAGCAAAAGGAATGAAAATTCATTCAAAAGAAAAATGGTTATATCAGTGAAAACTTGTTGACTGCTATTTCGATCATGATATGATTATGCTGGACTAAAAGACTCTTTACAGTAAGTTGAAACATTTTTTTTTTACTACACCCTGTTGGTGTATCATTTTTTTTTTCGTCTGTGTATAAGTTTGTTTTTGTGCGCATGTGTGTTTCTTCTCTTGAATGCTCCTTTCTTTCTGTGTTTTTTTCTATTTTATATTTCGTCTTTATGTGTTTTATCTGTGTTTTTATATTTTCTTTCATATAAATCAAATAGAATATAGGGCTCTTTCAATCCGTTTAGACGGTCTGTTTTTATAATTGCTTTCACACTAACAATTCTTTCTTCATCAATGCTAGTTTTTAGTGTTTTTCGCCAAATCGTTTAAATATGAGAATTCGGCTAAAAAAAAACGGAAGTCTTGCATTCGGGTTATGGTAATACTTGCTATAGGAGTTTATGTTCGTTCTATCAACTATTTAATGTGTTGGTGAAATGCATGTTCTTTATTCAGCATCTTTGTGTTACAAATCTCAAGCATTTGCCAAGAAATCTCCCTTTTTTGTGTGAGAAGCTAGCTTATTTATATAGGCGTACAAAGTGCTGAGGCAAAGCAACAAAATGTCATCCCTTAATTCTAAAACTTGGTCTATGTTCACAAACATTAATAAGGCGTGGGAGAAAAATGATGAAATTTTGATGCAAAAAATGAATCATTTGCATATACTTGGACGTAAAATCTATAAGTACTTCTGAAGGTAAATAACAATACTAATTATTCCATTTAATGTTTTGTTTTTAATTAAATATCAGGGATTATTTTGCTTTAGTCATTTAATGCGTAGATTATTTAAGGAACCTTCACCAAAAGTATAGCAAGATTTTCGTATCCCTTAATTCCAAAAGTCGGTCACTGTTCATAAACAGTAATAAGGCATGGGAGAAAAATGATGAAATATTGATGCAAAAAGTGAATCATTTGCAAGTACTCGTCTCTAAAGTCTGCAAGTATTTCTTGGATTAAATAACAATACAAGTTATTCTATCTTATATTTTTTCTAAAATTTAATATCAGGGGCTATTTGGCTTGAGTCATTTCATGCGTAGATGCTTTAAAGAACCTTTGGTTATCCCGTCCATAAAATCGAAATCGAGATGTGCAGGCGGGGACCCGGATATATAAGAGAGGGGGCGTCCCAAAAAATGTGGTTTGACTTTGAAAATGCAATTCCGAAGTTTATACTTAACAATACAACGAAAATAATTAGATAAAAATGTAAAAACCTAGCAGAAATAATGAAAAAAGTGCAGAAAAATAAAAAATAAAAAAAGTAAAAAGGAGGAATATAAATAGAGTAAAAGGAAAGTGAGAGTAGGGAAAGAAAGTACTAGGAGAGAATTGAGTAGAATCTTCAATTATTTGTATTTAAAATTTTTTTTGTTTATAAAATTCTCCTCGTGTGTGTTTTGTGTTGGAAAAAATGGCGTTTTTTAAAAATCCTTATTTCATGCTTTAAAACTGAGCTCAATGATAATATTAAAAAAAGAAAGATAATGAGTTAATATTTTGAAATGAAAGGTTCGAAAGGCTGTTTTTTTTTCTGGGCAAATAAATTAATATTTGGTTTTCCCAGGTATTAAGGACGAAAAGATGAGTTTAATCCCGATGGTACTAGAAAAGAAAAAAAAGCCAGCAAGTCTGTCAGAGTCTAGCAATGGCGAAAGTTGCTCTTCTAGAATTTCTGAATCCTCTGACGTTGAAACAATAGCTGTAAGTATTCCACTGTTCATTAATAATGCAATTATTTCATGTACGGGGTTATCTATATATATATATATATATATATATATATATATATATATATATATATATATATATATATATATATATATAAATATATATATATATATATATATATAAAGTTTTTCACCTGAAAGGAAGGAGGAACATCAACATTCAATACGAACAGAAACTATTCCATACATTAAAAGGTTGTCCTCCTCCTCAATGCCTGGCTCTTTACGCTAAAATTCGACTGTTTGTCCCAATTTTGAAGCACTACTTCTGAAACACAAGGGCAATTTAATTAGAATAAGAAGCTTTTTTAAAGTGCTAAAGCTTTAACGCCAAGAGAAAGGTATAGAGGAGGGGGCAACCCCTTCAAATACAGAATAATTTCTGTTCGTTTTGAGTTTTAATGTTGCTCCTTACTTTCAGTTGAAAAAACTTTTTTTTATTTACTAATACAAGGAGTGGATTTGATAGTATGATTTTACCTAGCTCAGATTGGTTGAAGTTTTGTATCTTATTCAGAGGTCTTGATTTATAAAATTCATTGTCCTTTCATCTCAAAACTACGTCTTGACGGTTTCCTAAACTCGTTCTGCATATAAATTTAATTTGTCATTATTAGATATAAACACAAAAAGACACTTTTAATATTCATTTTTGTCAAAGGACTATGGTTTAAGTTTTTCTCTTTCTTCTAGTTACAAGGACTTTCGAGAATATTTTGCATTTATTAATTTTTAGGTATTATTGTTTCTGTTTGCTGTTGTTTTTTTTTTGCTTTGTCCATTTTTGTTTATTTTTTTTCCTTGTTTATCTTTTAGGGGTCGTTCTGAACATATTTTAGTCTGTCAAAACATGTTAATATCAAAGTTCCTTATGTAGTTGTTATTATAGCTTTTTTCCCCTCTTAGTATCCCATTTTTTCTAATTATGTATTATATTATAAGAGCACAAATGGTATTTTTACCCTTTCTGATCTCACCTTGGATGGAAATTGTGCGATAAGCAGGTGGGATTTTCCAATTCTGATATCTATTTCGGCCTCTTTAGACTCGAATTAATAGAAAACGGCCTTTCAATCCAGAAGATACTACATGAATTTAAAATAGAGATCCTCTCTCTTTTCCCTGAAAAAGGGATATTCCTGCAATGTTGATCTTGGCTGATTTCGGATATGTCATTCAGCAAATTTTTCTGAACATTTTGGTGTTAAAAACATTATTATTGCTTAAATGTCGAGATCAAAAACCTTGTTTTTACCAGACTAGTTGCACATCCTTTACCCATAATACTTTTTGTTTACCTTACATACTGGCCGCATCAAAAGAAATATATATTTGTGACCCACGATCTTATATAAACGACCGTTCTGTACTCCAAATTCTAAGCTCTAGGCCCTCAGGTTTTTAAAATATATTAATTTGTTCAACTAATTGATAAAAAAATGTTACTTTAGGTATTTTTATCCATAAGTTAAAAATAAATTTAGATATAGTCGGGAAAGAATGGTCATTTTTTAGTCTTAGCAAACGTCCCTTTATTTAGCAAAAATATCAAAAATCTGAAATACAAGCATCTTTTTTAAGGAAAAAAGTTTTAGTATTGTTTAACAGAACTCTAGGGCTAAAAAAAAGAATTTGCTAATGTTTTTGAATTCAACATGAATTTTAAATTCTCGAAGAAAATATATCTAGATGCTCTGACCTCCAGGATCATCAGCGTCTAATAATTGGCAAGTTCAGTTACTTAACTCATTCGTATACAAATTTCCAAAACAGATTAAGATATTTGGGGTGAAGAGTGATGATAATGTTTAATTTAATTAGATGAATAAATGTTCATTTACTAAATCAGAAAGTAGGCAGGGAACATCTGAAGCAAAAAAGCTCTTCCCAAAGAGGTAAAATACGTTTAGCATTATACAATAAAACATTTTCGAAAATAAAAACCTTCTGAAAATACGTTGGTGTAAAATATGGGTCAAGTAGCTTTATAACGAGTTAGTCACACTGTATATATAACAAGTAAACTAGAACTTTTTATGACATTAAGTTTAAAAAAAACATTTTTTTCAGCTGAAAGTAAGGTGCAACATTAAAATTTAAAACGAGCCGAAATTATTCCTTATATGAGTTGGGATGCCCCCTTCATCAACTCTCACTTCTTACGCTTAATTCTTAAAATTCTTAAAAACACTTCTAATTCAAAATCAACGGAACTTGTATTTCAGGAGTCAATCTCAAGGAATTGGTACAAAAAGTAAAATTTTAGTGTAAAGAGCTAGGGTTGAGGAAGCCCTTCCCCCTCCCCTTATTTGTCAAATAGTATCGGTTCGAATTAAGTTTTAATGTTTTTCCTTACTTTCAGTTAATTGTTTTATTCATTTTTGAGCGTCTTTCAAATCGTGACTTGAAATTCCCTTCCTGTTTAAAATATCTTCTGAAAAATTTTCCCCCAGAAATTTTAATCCCACAGAAAATTCTATACGTGGAAAATTCTCAACCTCTAGGAAATTTCCCCTCCCCCCTCCAAAAAACCGTAGGAGTTGCAGGCCTTATATTACAGGCGTAAATCCGGATGAGTTATAGGCCTTTTCTGAGGGGTTATGGGCGATCATGTCGTTCCTAAAGACGTAGTTAATTAACCCTTCAACTCTGTTGAATCAAATGGTTATATGAAAATTCTGATCGAATGTCTTTGGTGACAAAAGAGGCTTGGGAGGAGAGCTATATGTTCTCCAATCTTTTTGGTCACTTTAAAATGGCATTGGACTTTGATTTCTGTTTGAACGAGCCTTTTGGTCTCTTTAGGTCTTTTAGGACCATTGGCTCGATACGATCACCTTTGGACAAAAAAATTAATAAAAATTAAATACTCATACGTCATCTTTCTTCTGCAAAAAAAAAAAAAAAATCCACATTTCTCTAGATAGGAGCTTGAAATCTCTTCAGTAGGATTCTGTGATATGGTGAATCTGATGGCGTGATTTTCATTAAGATCGCTTGACGTTTTTGGGTGTTTCCCGCTATTTTCGAAAATACGTTAAGTTTTCTCAGGCTCGTAGCTTTTGATGGGTAATTTTAAACGTAATGAATTCTATTTAGTCGGAATCAGCATAAAATGCCAATTCTTTTGATTTTTAATTCTTATCAATTGTTATATCGTTAAAAAAAAACTTCATTTAAAATACGTAATGGCCATTATTCTTTGATATTTGCATTTTCCAAAGCCTCATACCAGTATCTAAATGGATCATTCCTTAGGTCCCACGCACCAATAGAACAAAACAAAATTCTTAAAATCTCGTAATGGGCCAAAAATTGATTATATATATATATATATATATATATATATATATATATATATATATATATATATATACATATATATATATAGTTCCTTGACAGTTTTTCTAAATATAAGTGTATCATCAATATTCTTACCATCACTTTTTAAACTATCCCGTTTTCCAGTAGCTCTGTCTAAAACAGAAAAATAAGATGGAAAAAATGGTTCTAGATACATGAGAATCGACTCTACCCCTTATATTGTGGGAATGAATAGTAAACCCAACACACTGTAAATCACTGAAGCAACGAGGCTAAAAATGCTGCTGCAGTCCGAAAATGAACACAGTGTATACAACTCACGAAGGCTTGTTGCTTGCAAATATTTTTGATAAATGTCCCAAGCAAACTGACGAGCAGAAATATCTCCTAAAGTTCTTTAATTGCACAGTTTCGGTTACTGTTGGGCCGAGTTGCTCCTTAGTTACAGTTTGTTACCACGAAGTGTTTGAAAATTTTATGTTTTAGTATTTTTAACAAACGAAAGATAAGAAATTTTTTTCCATGGGACAAAAAAAGTCTGCGAACTCAGCTTGAATAGTTGCAATTGGAATAAAATTTGAGCTGTAGGATTACAGAAGTTCTATGATGAATAAGAACGTTCACTTAAATTTAGCAAAAAATTCATAAAACTGTTCATTTGACTAGGTTTGCAATGACAATCCTGAGCTCCAAATTCTCAAAGAAATGTTCCCAGATGTATTGAGGCTAGAGCTATTACACTGTCTCAGTTTTTCAAATGGTAATCTTGAAAACGCTGTCCAGATGGTACTATTTAGACAAGAATCTGGTGAAACTTTTAAAGAAGAACAGGTAAGAGAAATTTTATATTCATTGATTCCTACCATTATGGATGTTATCAATGGTAAATTTAGTCTTTGTGGGCGGGTGATGGCTTTGGACTTACACCCTTAAGTCCCTGGACTAAGTGGGTCTGATTGCACAAACATCTTTACGCTAGGAGCATCAAAATGAGGTCCCCTCAAAATGAGCTGGAACATACTTTCCCAGTCGGCTTGTAATTTAAATCCTTGAGTTCAAGGGCTATGGTGGACACCGCCCAACGGAGAAAAAACTTTGATTTGCACGGAAATGAACCGAAAATTGCTATTTTTTTGAACTGCGTGAAACTTATATTCATCACTTCTTGGGCCAAAGGGACTCCAGTGGACAAAAACCAATTGCTCTCTCAAAAACAAAGCCAAAGAATTGTTTTCCTGTGCGTTTGTCTTGAAAATTTCAGGGATTCTTCTAAGGGTAAAGAGGAACTCAACTTTTTATCAGGTAAAAGAAGGACAAGTAGAAATATCCTTGGTCCCATCTACATACACTGTAAATTTTAAGCAGATAAGTGAAACGAAACATATTGATTTTTTGCTGGTTCTGAATCAGTACAAGCTAATTTTTCTTTCAAAATGATTTATAATCATTGAATTTTCCAACTGGTTTAGTCTACATATCCTTTAAGTTTCAAGATAGTCGTTGTTCTGGCCCATTTCGAGGTGCTGGAAATCAATACAAGCATCTTTTCCAAAACGTCTTGTCTTTGCTGAGGTCTATTTTGCCCTGTCTACATCCCTTAAAACTGCAAGTCGATTAGTGAAGAGAAAGTTTTGGGCCTATTCGGATGTCCCAAACCAAAGCAGCAAATTTTTTCATAGGTTTTGTCTTTATTGAGGCCACTTTGTTCCTGTCTATTTGTGCTGTAAGTTTCGTGTAAATTGGGGAACTAGTAATTTTTTCACTTAGGTTCCCTCAGCCCAGTCTACTAGCCTTATAGTTTTAGTCTAATCGGAGGGGAATTTTTTTTTTTTTGCTGTTTTATTAAATACCTGATGCAACCAAATTCGCTTTTGGGGAACCAAATTATGTATCCTTTTCCAATTTGAATATTCTCTAAGTTTCTAGCCGATCAGAAGCAAAGAAAATTCGGAGTCCATTTTCGGGATGGAATTGAAATACCCGAAGTCGGTTTCAATTTTCTTTTTCCTATTTTTGAATGTACTTGGCCTGCGGACATATGGATGTAACTTTCAAGCATACATTTTCAACAAGTTGGTATTTTCGAAGAGCACACTGTCTTTCCATGACTTACAAATAAGAGTTCAATAAGGACAAATCCTGAACAATCATTGTAAATCCTTTATTCTGGACGAAAACAATTTGGCTTACTTTTTTTAGCAGTTCATGTCTAGCTATTCTCGTTATTCTGAGAGGTTCAGACTCTGAGAGCATTAGGTGAAATTGCAAAGTTGTTGCTCATCATATTTCTGAATAATTGTTAGATCTACTTCAAAAACACTGTTCTTTCTTTATTGTTTATTGTTTTCGTCGGACGTTGGTTTTCCTGCCGACAGCAAAGGGAGACATCTACCGACGACAGCGAAGATTCTGGCCCAAAGTCCTGTCTGAAGCCATCTAGCCATGCTGCTTTTCAGTCAGGATATAATTGTGGTTTCAGTAAGATGTATCTTCTCCGCCTACCAACTAAATTAATTTATGAAGCTTCAGTTTTTACAGTTGGTATTAATGCTGGGAGTATAATGTTGCGCAGATCATTTTCTATCCATCTTGAAATATGTGTTGATCGCTAAACGGTATATTGGAGTCCAAAAGAGGCAAATCTATTTTCCGATTGGTTTTGTAACTGAAAATAAAAACTATGCCCCATCATTTGTGCCCCTTTCCAGCTTTCTACCATAATTTGTTCTGTCCCATAAGATTGAAAAACAGGATAAAAGGTACGTTGCTAGTCTCGGATAAGATACGAAATTATGCGTGTATTTATCCAAATATCGTCGCAATGCTTATTGCCTGAATCTTTTAGATTTTATATGTTAAGAAAAGGTTATTGTAGCTTGAATTGACCTGATATAGAGGTTATCCTAGCTACCCCTCCTTTAGGATCCTGTCGTGATTACAAATATTTTCCACAGTTTTTGTACTAGTCATGGAAATTGCACTTTTTGTGTTTTTATCAAATTTGCGATTGCTCCCTTACCTAGAGTAATATTTTTGTTTGGGCGTGGCTTCATTTTTTCTTACCATATTCGGATATGTAGTAGATGTCCGGATATGGAGTAGATGGACTTCGTTTTGATAAGTATGCCTGCCAGCATATTTGTAATGAAAATAAGTCCTTTTTCAGCTTTAAATATTTAAACACATGTCTCCCTCCCAAAAGTAAAAAGAAATTATGAAGCAAAATTCGTAGTGTAAACGGACCAGTAATAAATCGAATGATCCTGCTGTACGCCAAAGACTTCCAATATCTACCATATAAATTCTAGCTATAGGGTGCATTTCAGAAGCCAATTATCATTAAGTTTAATCAATTATTTGTTATTAGCTTCACCCTCAAATTGCTCATAATTACAAATTACATTCCTTTTATGCTCATAATAAGCAAAAGGTGTTAATTTCTTAAGTTCTTTATGTACTTGTAATACAAAAAATTTGCCAAATTATTTTATTATTTTGAGTTTTAGAACGCAAGTAATATTTAATTATCAATAATTGTGATTAGTAATTCTTATTATTATTTAATATTGTTTAGTTACTTTTAATTTTTTGTTTAATTAATTTTAATATTAATTATATTATTGGTTATTTATTGCAAACATTATTAATTACTACTATTGATAATTGCCTTCTGGAACGCACCCATAATCTTAAATAATATCTAAATAGCAGGTTAATTTCGTGAAAGCTAAAGCAAAGGATTCTTATCTTGTAGAAAAATGAATTAAACTTTTGAAAAAAGACAGGTTACTTTTTCTCATGTTCCTTCTAGTTCTCAAGCACAAAAAGAAGCAGTAAATCTGAAAGTGAACCTGATCCTGAGGCACTCAAGAAATTAATCATTAACAAATACTCATTTGTGGATGAAGAAGACGAAAAGCGAGAGCATAGACCTGCACCCATTAAGTCGGTAGGTTTTCTAGATTATTTCTTTTCGTTTTTGATAATATTAAAACCCGGAATTAATCGTCATATACAATTATTCAATTAATTGAGCCTATCTGTGGTCTATACATTACGTACGACAAAAAAAAATAAATAAATAAAAAATAAAAACGACAAAGACGAAGATGACATTTTCCTTTTAAACAAACCTTGCTTACAAACCAGTTTCGAACCTTGCTTCGAACCAGAGCTTTCTATTTTGTCTTCCGTCCTGTCTCGACACTGCACAAGAATTGAAGCATTTTAAATGTGCCCTGGCTACAATCAGCCGAAGGGTCCACAGCTTGATCTTTTTTTATGTTTGAAGTATTTAATAAAGCCGAAAAGCTACTATTTAGCAGAATGAAGAAGGCGGTCTTTGATAAACTCCAGAAGAATGTTAAAAAAAATTCTGTATAAAATACTTACAAACTAGTAGCTATTTTAATCTAGAAACCACTTACATTGTACACTTGAAGTTAAAGGACATAATTCTATATAGTATAATCAGTTGATTTGCTAGAATTTATAATCTAAATTATATTTGTTGCGTGGACGGATCTTGCTTGTTTTGGGAAGGCTGCTGCATTTAAGCATATATTTTAAGATATGTCTGTGTCAGACACGTACACAGAAATATATTTTAGAAGGTTGCATTTACCTGGGGGGAAGGGCCACGAAAATACTTGCCAATTATATGGAACTGTTGGGGAAACTCTTACCAATATTGTAATTTATATATTGTAATTTATAGTATTGTAATTTAATATTGTGATTAATATTGTAAATGCCACTTATGTATGCTTGGTCAGATATTTGCGCAGAATTTTCAGGCATAAGAAAATTTCTAATAGGCTATTTCGTAAAATGAAATTTAAAAAAATGCTAGTTAGTCTCATGTTTTTATTTTTCTTTTTCGTTTTTTTTTCCTTTTTTTGAAATAACCTGGGTTGTTTTTCTTTTTTTTAAGTTTTGTTTTATTTTGTTTGTTTTTTCCCGTTGAAAAAGGCTTCCGGACGTGATGCTAAAATATTATTTTGCTGTTACGCAATATTATTTTGGTATTACTGTAAAAATAGTCTTATGTTATTCTTTTAATGACTTATTGAAAAATTTGCCACATTTTCTATATTTTCATTTCATTTCGTCTTAATTGTACACAGAAAGGCAATGTGGTCTTAGATATTATTTATATTAAGAAGGCAAAAAGTACAATGTAAGATTTAGAAACATTGGGGAAAATATTAAAAAAAGGACCTTGCGAACCTTAGACCTCCCTTTTTCCCTAATATAGTGTTGCTAGAAATATGCTCATTCCAGCAATACTATTCCAGTTATCCTTGTATTTTCTTCTAGGAGCCAAAGAAATTAATACGCTACCTTGATAACAAAGTTGTTTCTGTCAAGGGAGAAAGATATACTCAGATCAATGACCTCTAGAATGGAAGTGAAGGAATGAAGAACACCTGTGTTGGTCTCAAACCCCCTTAAAAAAATGTCGATTTCACTGACGCTGCCGTTACTCTTTCTGATATAGATGTATGACCATTTCATCACATAAGGAGACATGTTAAGAAAATAATTCTTACTTCATAAACTGTGTTTTGCAATAAAATTTTTGAAAAAAGCCATGCTCTTGATATCCTGTCTGTTTTCAAATTTATGCTGAAAGATAAGTCATCCTACAAAGTTTTTTTTTTATAAATGGCAGAATCCGTGCCACACAAAGTTTCAAGGATTTTTTTTTATTGATCTGCAATAGCACGTGTCTCCGCCACTGCGTTTTCAATAATGACGCATATAAATTATTTTTTAAGATGGCGCAGAATTTAGCGCATTTAGCCGTTTTTTCAATATTGAACAAAGTGTTAAAAAATTATGAATTTCTTAAAAATTTCTTAAGGAAAGTATTGAAGATAAAGGTTCTCCTGTTGAATAATATGTTAACTAGGATTATTTTGCATATAATGAAGTAAGAATGGTTTTTTTGACATATCTCCTTATGTGGTGGAATGGTCATATATTTACACCCTTTTTCATCGTTCCTTATTTGATGCTCAGCTGTGTATTTATTTTTCACATCTCTTTGTTTTTTTTTTTTTACTTTTGTTTACTTTTAGATCTCTAGTCGGAGAACCTGCAGCTAGCTTTAACTGTGTCTTTTATTTAAATTGTGCTGTTTTTATCTATTTTTGTTTCTTTTGATTCTTTTACCTTTAATGAGAGTAACCTTACTTCAGCAGAATCTCTTGTTGTAATATTTTTACTTTGTTTGATAGTGTCGTTTTTTTTTCTGAAACAATTAAATCTCGCTTGCATGAAATGTTTTAAATTAAAAAAAAACGTTTTTTTCTCTCAATTGACTTGCGCGATATTTCATATGTAGGGATTAGTTAACTATAGATTCAATTTTTTGTTTTCGGTAACAGCTAATGAGTCATATTTAAGCTTAAGCAAGGTGTCTTCTGCCAAAATACTGAATAAAACTGTTACCCGCAACACCATCTGACCGTTACAAAGTGACCAAGTGACCCGTTGCCATGAAATTTAGAACATTGTATAACCCTTGAACACAGATTTCAAGCCTTATCTACAATTAAATAAAAAAAAACAAGTTTTTTTTAAATGAAAGTAAGGAGCAACATTAAAACTTAAAACGAACAGAAATTACTCCATATATGAAAGGGACTTTTTCTCCTCAACGCCCCGCTCTTTACGCTAAAGTTTGACTCTTTCTCTTAATTCATTTTTAAAACAGTAAGAAACTTTAGCGTAAAGAGCGGGGCGTTGAGGAGGAAAAGCCCCTTTCATGTACGGAGTAATTTCTGTTCGTTCTAAGTTTTAATGTTGCTCCTTACTTTCATTTAAAAAAACTTGTTTTTTTTATTTAATTTCTGGACGTTTTTGAATTAATGCATGTTTTGATCTTGGCTCTCTGCACATAAATAATTAAAACGAAATTTGCATATTAATTAATTGCAATTAATCGGAAAATTTTGAGAAAAAAGGAGCGAGGGAGGAGACCTAGTTGCCCTCCAATTTTTTGATTACTTAAAAAAGCAACTAGAACTTTTAATTTTTTACAAACGTTTTCATTGGTAAAAAATGTACGTAACTTACGAATTAATTTACGTAACGAACTTCTATATTCGTATGTTTTTATTGCGTGTATGAGGGGGTTCAATCCTCGTCGATACCTCGCTCTTTATCCTAAAGCTTAAATTTTGTCCCAATTCCTTAAGAATGAGCTCTCAATCACAAAGGTCGTAGAATAAATTGTTGAAATTACTAAAAATACTTTAGCGTAAAGAGTGAGGTATAACGAGGAGGTAAACCCCTCATATGTGTCATGATTTTTGTTCTTTTTAAGTTTTAATGTTGCTCCTTACTTTCAGTTAAAAAACTAGTTTTTTTATTTAATATATTTAAAATCAGCATTAAAATGTGATTCTTTTGATGTAACTATTGATATCAAAATTCCATTTTTTAGAGTTTCGGTTACTATTGAGCCGGGTCGCTCCTTACTACAGTTCGTTACCACGAACTGTTTGAAAAGGCAATGTTTATCCTTTTCCCGCAGAGGGATGGCTACGGATGAGAGTTTATTTTTTTTCTTCCCCCCCCCCCCCCCACCCCTCTGGGCAAATCTTATCGACAAAGTGGCCTGAAATATACGGAAACACTCTTCGCCCAAAGAGGGTGAAAATTGTGAAGTTTTTGGAACATTGAAAATCGATGAAAGTATATAGCATTCTAGTTCTCGACGCCGATATGCCGCTTGGTGGCACATTTGCTCCTAAGGACACATCCTGTCTATACAAAATAAATGGTTAATATAAAGATTATTCGGTGCTTGTATGATATGCCCCCTGCGTAATATTTTTCTATTATGTTTTTCTGATGCTCAATCCTAATTAAATATACCTAAGTGTGATAAAAATATAATGCTTTAGAAACAAATTTGAGCTATATAGTTGTCATTGGGGGGGGGGGGAGTAAAGTATAGCGGGTCTGCATGTCTTGTGTGTTTATTCTAATTATTCTACATATTATGAAGTAAGAATTGAGTTCTGACTTCACACTGTCCAATCCAATACTTTGAAAGTAGGATCACTAGCTTTGTATATGGTATGACCTCTAGAAGGTTTAGAGGGGGGTAATTCTACTCCTGTGTATGGTAGTTTTGTTTTCAGTTTGACATGACTATGTTTGGTTATTTATTTAGTTTTTGCTCGTTTGAGATTCATTTAATTATCTTTAGCACCATATGTTACTTTATTTCTTATGTCATTTAATTTTTATTCATTTCGGGTTTTATTAGCAATTTCTATTCGTTTTAAGTTTAATTATTGCTAGACTTTATAACTCCTCGTTTTATGTTTTAAAAGGTTTCTTTAATTTTCTTGGAAAAACTTTTTAAAAACTTTGTTAGAAAATATGATACCATCAAAGCAGTGAACGTTTGCATGATTCCAAACTAGAAACAGTCACAGGAGATAAAATATGACAAGAAAAAGTTAATAAAACAACCCAAATAATTGTTTTAAATCCCAAATAGAATTTTACTTCTCAATAATTCTCAGTGGTCCAGTGTGTGTAAATGTATAGCGTAAAAAGCCCAAATTTGGCCCAACAAACTTTCAAAATGACACCGAAATTCTTCTGTGGCGACCATGTAGGTGAAAACCACTTACATTAGACTAGGGGCAAACAAAGAGGCAAGTCTTGTTCCGTACGATATGCTCTATTTTTATGACATACTAGTCCTAATTTTATGGTCCAGATTCACGTCGCTTGGATCTAAGAGTCCAAGTGAACCCATCAAGATCAGAAATGGATGACTTGCTATCTCATCTCTTTCGACCACCTGAATTACGTCGTCGCACAGGGTCAACTAGAAGAACTGACATAGCGCATATTAGTAAGAGAGCAATCATAGGATGTCATGAAAGAAAAAGCCGTGTGAATTAAAAAGAAGTGCAATGTCTCTTCTGCTGCAATACACGCTTGCTCGTGTACATACTGTCTCCTTTTGACTAGAATGTCAACACTAATTCTATTCTGAATCAAGCGTTTATTTTCTGTTTTGATTTCGAGTTTTTGCTCTATTCACGGTTCTTGAAAAAGTCACTAATACGACTAAAAGCGGAAAATCACTAGAACTTAAAAAAGAAAACTTTAAAAATGAACAGGCATAACAAAATCACTTGTGCAGAAAACTTAGTAGAAATATAGACAGATCGATAGGGATGGCAGTCCTACACTGTTTGTAACCCCAAGGCTCTCATGAGCTAATTCACCCTTTACTTCAGTTGGACCACATACGATAGGCCGATAACCGCTATATTATTGCATTCATAAACTAGCAGGGTTGTGATCCAAGCATCACCATTTGGTTTTCATCAAGTGGTCAATTATTTCTTTAATCATATTATGATAAATATTACTTATAATATAGTAAAGTTTTATAAACAGTAGTGTCAATTCACAAAAATGTAGGGGGAGGAATTTTTTATTCTAAGGGAGAGGCAATTTGTTATTTCGTCAGTTTTTTCAACGAAAATACTAAAAAAAAAGGTTTTTCGATGAATATATCAACAAAAATTTATTTTCCAAATCTAGGAGAAGAGAGAAAATCTAGGGAGGTAAATAATATTTTTGACCCCCATCACAATATTCTCCCCTGACGAACAACCCTTGTTTAAGTCTATAAGCTCGGAAGTTGTATTTAAATATTTTTGTCCCCTCTCTTCTCAAATGCTATATTCTACTCATTTATCTGTTCGTTTTTTACTAACTTGCTTATTTGATCGAAAAAATGTAGACACTTTATACTCAACGTTTAAGGCTTCCTAACAACATTTGTGCCCTAGAATAAGTGTATGTTACTTGTCATTTCAGGTGGATACATCAGTTTCAGCTGTTTATTAAAATACTTAAAAATAAACTATACAAAATGAAACAAAAATAATCGATTAGAATAGCAAAAATGAATATAAGACGTAGGCTATATTAAGTCACAGCTGAAATGGGTCTGTTTGCTCCTTTAATATGGTTTCCAATACTTCCTGTTAACATCGTCTAAGTCTTGTCCTTGGGAAAGGGGGTTAGTTTTTCCCCCTCTCTCCCAAATCTGGAAAAGTATATAAGAATGCAAACTTTTTGTAATTTAATGCTTAAACAATACCTAAAATTGCTTTTTTCTATATTTGGCTAACTTTTAATGTCTTTTCTCTTAAATTCTTGTCCACGACCTACTGGATGATTATTTAAGAATAGTGCAAAAAGGAAAGATTTTTTTAGTAGAAAAATGACACTGTCTAAATTTACACACCAGAAAATGTCGTCAATAAATTATGGCTTAGGCCTTAATAAAAGACCAGAAATCACATTTTAGTTTGACATCATACTATTAAGACTCCAAGCACCAGGAGCAATTGTCTAGAGACAGCTTACGAGATTTCAAAGCATTAGACCCAAGCGAGATTTCAGAGAAATCCCTTCCTAGGTCTATATGCCTATCTATAGTATCTGAAAATTGTAGTCTCTGAGGTTAAGACGTAGGTTTTGGTTTGAGGACTTGCTGTACTAAGTTGTTAGCAGGTGTTGATAGCTTCTTAAGCGGTTCGTAGTATTAAACTGTTAGTATAGAATGATGTATTACTGTAGTGATTGAAACCCTAAACAAGGGGTTTTGATAACAATGTAAAAGATAATGTCCTTGTCACGGAGATTTAAAATATATAAAAGTAACCAAATTTAAAGTTATTTCAAATATGTTAAAAGCTTGAAAAAAAAAATTGAGAGAACAATGAAAGAAAAAAAGGAAAACGCCCCTCAAAAGGAATGCAGTCTTGATGAATGTTGTACCATCGTTTTCAACATGTTTAAGAATCCTATTGCAGAGATTTCTAGCTCCTGTGTTCAAAAGAAGGATATTTGTTTTTTTTCTGACAAATATGGGAGTGGATACTTATTTTTTGTTGGCTTTTTTTTTCCTAGGGGTGGTCAAAACTATAGTGCCTTGTCTTAGCAAGAAATAAGATAGTGTCAAATGAAGTATTTACTTCTGTTATTTTTTTTATTTTTATTTTTTTACCACGAATCAAAATTAGGTTAATCATATTTAAAATACTTCCGAGTGTTTAAGAAATTTTTTCTGGAATATATACCCCCGTCACTTCCTCTAGAGATTTTATAATCCCACTCGAAATCATTCCCCATGTATTTGACTTATTCAACCAATCATATTATCCTCAGTGAATTTATACGTAGTGGGATTAAGAATAAAATGTGATTTCTGGAAATATAGATGTCTGAGGGAATATTAATTTAATTTGGATAAAATTACTGCTTTTTTAAAGATTACAGTCTACCAAAAATGGCATAGATAAAAAGTGGTTTAGTTTTCAGGTAAAGTATAGAATTCAAACACTACTTAAATCAACGAAAACTACCCTTATAATAAGGGACTCTCAACCCCGCTCTCGTGACGCGTAAACTTAACTTGCAGTCTTACCGAGAGCTTGCTCATTATAAGAAAGACAGCGAGTTGCCTATGTTGACTTTTAGGTATATCTTTAACATAGAATATATAATATATCTTGTTTGTTACACCACTTAACGGTACGTAAGCCACATGTCAATTGGTGTTAATTGGTGTAATATGGGTCATAAGAATTCTACACCTCAGAATGCTTATGCACAAATTGTGGAAAGCAGATTCTCCCCTGCATTAAATCATGCTTAAAATGACTAAAGCAGACTATTCCTTCCTTTTAAATTATAATCTTCTTTTTAGTACTATATAAGTCGAGTCAAAGAGACCACGTTTTATCTTCGTCCAATCCAGTTACCATTCAGAACCTGCTGCCAGGTACTCCTTTGATTGTTAGATGAATTAGACAACCGTGGTCCACTTTACTCAACCAAAATTTAAGGAAAAGTTTTTTTGTCCAAGGTTAAGACAAGCTATTATCGTCGTTTTCTACAGCTAGCCAGTGAAACGGTAATGGCTGTTTTCTACAAGTGCATTCAATAGTCTTCTTCTGACGAGTTATCTCTATTTGTAATACTGCATTCCAAGCTGATTCGGCAAACGCACAAAAACATGGTGCGGTCAGATAACCTACCAGATACCCCGCACTGAAAACAGCTTTGTAAGATGTTGAGCCTCCGTTTGAAAGGTTCCCCCGGGAGAAATTATCTCTGAAATCTATTTATTGATTATTTTAAAAGGAGGTTCACCAGACACTTCTCTAGGAGTAAGCCTTGTTAAATGATTAAAAAATGGCATCTAAGTTCTTAGCTGCTTGGTGCCACGAATCTTGTTACAAAGAAATCGGTACTTTGCCACTATGTGACATATTTTACTACTTAAAAAGAACACTTTGGTTTCTATTTTTGTCTGAAGGAGCTCTTTTTCCTTAAGACTTGACTAGTGGATCGAGTCCATGGTAATACAGCATTTTTGTATTGTTTTTTTTTTTTTTTTATTTGTTGTGCATGTTGAATATTATTGTATCATTTTCATCAAGATCGTAATGCGTTTTCGGGTGCTTAACCTCTTCTTTCTAAAATTGCACAAACGTCCATCTACTAATTGCTTTTGACGAGTAGTTTAAAAGTACTAAATTTTGCTGATTTTAAACCACCCTAATTAGTAGATTCTGTTGATGCACTGAGTTTTGGTTTGAGTTTTAGTATCGATAAAGATCGCTCTTTAATTGCATTTTATTGCTAAGAACTATTTAATCTAGAGCTCTCATAAGTATTTGAGAGGTTGCAACCTCCCTGCTCTTAAATTCAAGTTTAATATTCCGTGACCTTAGAGTGAAATTATTCTATTTCATAAGAAATCGAAGTCTAGGATACTTCCTGCCATTTGGTACACTTTTTCCCACTCTATTGAACAGTTTATGTGTGGGCTCTGCACGACCCTTTGTTTCCTTACTCTTTCCCAAATTATATTATGAACAAAATTATCCCATCCCACTTATTTGTTTTCACTGTCATTAATTGCAGATGAAAATTTAATCTGATACAGTTTTATTACCTGTACTATCAAACGTTCAAGATCTTTTACCCGTGTTTATTTCCGAATGAGTCTTCGAGCAGTAGAACAATTTTGTTCACAGATCACGATTTTTAAAGTACTACCTTGATGATCAGGATAGAAAAGCATCCTTGAAAAAGTGTATCCTCTAAATATTCCTCAGAGAGGGGCTGAGAAATTTCCCAAAAAAAAATTTAAGGATCATAATTTTTAAGGGTCATGGCTTCATTTTTTCTTTTGAACAGGTTATTTTTAAATGGAATTTCTCTCCTCCTTCACTGCGGGTAAGTACACACATTTAGTATTGTAATATTAAAGTTAATGTGATTTAGCAGTAAAACGGCATATTTCACCCTGCAGCACCCATGTTCTAGACTTAATCCAAAATGAAGGGCGTCAGAGAGGAAGTCCCTCTCTCCTCTCTATCTATATTTATCTGAAAGCAAGAAGATGTGGTCTTAATTTGCGCTTTTGAGTATTCAGGACCCCTTACTGTTGGAAAAGAGATTCACTGAAGCTACCTCCTAAATAGTTGCTGTGCAAATTTACAATTTTAAAAATAAACAATTTAATATAAAAATTGTTATTCACAGCTCAAAATGGGAAAAATGCAACTTTGCTTTTAAAATAACTCTTTTTATTTTACAAAGATAGTTACAACAAAATTTCCATTCAAATGAAGCCGCTCACGATATTTTAGGTCCCATGGCTTTGTCTGGTCACCTTTGAAAAAACACACATATATACTTCCGCTAAAATTCTCCAATTCTTCTCAAAAATTATGCAAATTTTTAATTTCAGTAGATAGGGGCTTAAAGCTTCTGCAACCAGTTCATAAGATATGCTGAATTAGATAATCTAATTCTTATCAAAATTACTTCCCTTTTTGGGTATGTTAAGTCCTCAAAAATTATATGAATTGTTTCAGAATTGTAACCTTCGATAAGTAATTTTCAAAACAATGAAATATACTCGTACATATTTGACAGCATCATAAAAACCTGATCTAATTATCGAAATTCCATTTTGTTAGAGTTTCAGTTACTGTTGTCTTGAGTCATGGTTGCAACTTACAGTTACGACATTACTACAAACAGTTTGATTGCCAAAAATGAATTTTTGAATTTTTTTTTTTACCACTATCCACCAATCAACACAAGCAAGCAACTTTGCTGGTTAAAACTGGGTGACGACCATGATATTTTCAACTGGAACTCAAATTTTTACCATGTCGTTCAAAGATAGGCTACTAATCATTTTTTACGGAAGTGCTGAGCCTTTTTGTCTTTGGAGCCAAGGGCCCATTTGTCAATAACAAATTCATTGGTACAAAGCTTTGAATTTCCACTGATGCCATAATTTATTGATTCATAAAGGTTTTCATTAGATATAGATGGGACCTGAGTATATTCGTGTGATTTCCCTGACTCGTGATTTACGAAGTAGTTGGAAAATTTGACTTTTCGCTTAGGTGGACCCCCGCCCAAGGTAGTTTCTGACTTGGAGATTTTTTTGGCTGTTTTAAAAATTTTCCTATCGAAAAAATCTTCAGTTTTAACATTTATTTTACTCGTTTTTTTTGGCAGTGACGTGTATTGGACATTCATTACAGAACTGATTTTCACAGATGGATCTAATTCCGCCCCTGTGAAATGGGATTCGGGTTTTTGACGTTTAAGGCACTCTGATTTGCTTATGCATGGAGAAGACGCGTTTTTGGAGGACCCGTTCAAACAGATCTCCTTATTGTCGTTACTCTGGATTGTTTGTTCAAAATGGTATTTTTCGCTGGTGAAACTATTTAAGCTTCTATTTGAATCTGACTCACGCTCAAGTTTCAAAACCGACTTATTATTTTCTGTTATAAGAGGACAGCTTAAATAGCGGGAATTATCTATATTATTTAGGGGGATTTTTATTTCTTCGATAGAATTTTTGTAATCAGGAACAGTGTTTGAGGTTAAACCAAAGATGGTTCCAGTGACTGAAATATCATCATTTTTATGTTTTTTTGGCAGGTTTTCCAAACTTAAGGGATTCTCAAAAATGTGGCTGAGAGCTGTTGGAAATTGAGAGCCTTGCGCAGCATTTACAATCAGTTCAGGATTTTCACTGGTTATAATTAAAGGTGCACTCTCTATGCTGTCAGGACTTGCTTCGTAACTGGTTTCGGCTTCTGAGGTCAGGCTGACTGGACGACAATACAATTCTTCCAACTGGTTTTTCATATACTCAATACTAACATGTCCCTGTACCAGGTCAAGCCCCTGTGGGCCTAGATATATCTTACCATATGGGGCAGCGTAATCTCCTTCTTTTGGGTTGGATTTGGCTGTAGTGCGACTTTCAAAAGTCTTGTTCAGGGGCTGATTTGGTCGTAAGTATGACCATGGTCTTTGGTAACGA
Source organism: Artemia franciscana (assembly GCF_032884065.1). Classification (NCBI taxonomy): domain Eukaryota; kingdom Metazoa; phylum Arthropoda; class Branchiopoda; order Anostraca; family Artemiidae; genus Artemia; species Artemia franciscana. Next base: position 20,493,095 of record NC_088864.1, read on the forward strand.
AAATCATTATCACTAGAATTTGAACGAATGGACCCCTGAAATAAAAAAAAACATGGGCATATAATTAATAAAAAAAATACAGCCTAATATATGCAATAAACATAATACATGTCACAAATGAAATGCATGCGATAAGTTAAGTGAACTAAATATAATGAAATATAATAAAATAAATGAAATGTGACAAGAGGTAAAAAACAAATGAATATTTTAAATCAAATTAATAAATGAAAATACAAGAATAGCTTTTGCTAATGCTCAATGACACATGGTATTACAAGAATCAAATAGGGAAAACACCGCTTAAGAGATTTAGATTACATAGAATGTTTGAAACATCTAAAACTTGACTCAGTCCATTACCAGTGACTTGCCACTGAATCAGGTGAATTCCCTCTCTTAGCTGATTTTTTAGATAAGTTTCCTCATTTGGGGATTTATTTTTTCTTTGTCTAAAACTTAGAATAGCTACCCCATAATCTGTTTTGATTTTAAAGCATATTTTTAAACCCAAGGATTGGACTAGTGTTGTTTTGAGATGCTATTTACTAGCCTAAAAATATGAGTTGCTACTCAACTGGGCCTACTAACAGACAAAAGCAGATCGTAGTGTCCAAACAATAATTTTAATGTTTTTACTGTCCAAATAACTTCTACTCTTGTCCAGATATAACTTTGTTCTTCTCAAAAATACATAAAATGTAGAAAATTGAAGAAAATCCAAGATTATATTAAATAATCATACAGTCGATAGGCCATTAGGGTTTTTCCTTTTTTCTTTGATTGTGCTGCAAAGCAATAGATATACTTTTGTAATTGTTTTTCTTTCTTGTAATAATCGTTGGTTAGCTTTTGTAGTTTGAAAAAAATGATTGTACTGAAGATTTACGTCCTAAAAGGAGGATATTCTAAAAATTTATCCTGTGTGAAGATTGAGAAACGGATGAAAAAATTTTCTTTGAAGCTGCTTAAATCTCCAAAACAATTTCAAAACAAAAAGTAGAAATCCTCTTTATTTTCAAGGCTTCAAAATAGTAGAAACAAAAAGAAAAATGAAGTTGTCCTAACTTTGAAAGTAAAATTTTGACTCAAGCCATGGAACATACAAAACAAAGTTGAGCTGCAACCCAACTCAACTTTAAAATTAGTGAGTTGAAAAGAAGATTCAGCTCTCTGGGATCACTCCCTAATTGAAATTTTCTTATCTTAAAAACAATAAAATCTATAATCCTGCTTATTCTTTGCAACCTGCATATAAATTTTGCTCCACTGCTCAAATTCATTACTTCAAAGATTCAGCCACTTAAACACAGTGAATTGTGGTTTCTGTCACCAAAATTTGGTGATTTTCGGTTTTACAAAGTCAACGGAAGCTCTAAAATTTAGTAATTCAACCACTCATTCAATCATTCAGCCACTCAAACACAGTGAGCTGTGGTTTCTGTCACCAAAAGTTGGTGGTTTTCGGTGTTACAAAATCAACGAAAGCTCTAAAATTTAGTAATTTAGCCATTCATTCAATCATTCAGCCACTCAAACACAGTGATTTGTGGTTTCTGTCCCCAAAAGTTGGTGGTTTTCGGTGTTACAAAATCAACGAAGGCTCTCAAATTTAGTAAACCATAAAACAGTGACTTTCAGCACAATAATACAGCTTTAATTATTTAACTAGTGCAGTAAAAAATTGAACAGTGCCACATTATTCGCGTAAAACTTACCATTATAAGCCTTTTTTTAATTGCAATTAAAAGATGTGCCCCCCCCCCCTACTTCACTCCAAAAATGAATGGACGCTGTTTATAGGGTAAGATAGGATAAGATGTTTTTGTAGCTTCTAGGCAAAAGAAAGTTATTCTATGAATTTTCTTATCCTTGTAAATGAAAGTGTTTTGATGTTTCAAAAATATTTTAAATTACGGCTATTTAGGCCTATTTATATACCCCACGTGACGTACCTGAGATTTCAGCAAATTATGCTCAATTTTTATCATCCCTTCAGTATTGACTTTCTGTGGAATTTCAAAAGATGCCCTTGGGAAGTGCTTCCTTTCCCCAAGAACCTCCTGGGATCGCTTAAATTTGGGACTGTTTGACATACGTAAGACAGGAAGTCGGGATGAACTTCTACTTGATCGACCATCCTTAAAACTGTAATAATAATTTCGGTAGAAAATTAATGGTAATGAATTATTAAAGTACCAAGGATGATAAAAAGGATATAGATCCTCCAGAGCTGTTGCTGGGGTATAGGGCGTTGAATCAACGTTTCAGTCGCTGGGTCTTTTTTTACAGGGCCAAGTAGCAACCTTTTTGCAGCAAGGATTGCACCCTGTGCCCCATTTTGCCTAGCAGAGTATCAATCCACTGTGCTACAACACGGTAAAGACCAACTTGAAACATATCAACTTGATCAACTGAAACATATTTGGAGATCAACTTGAAACAAATTTCCTTGGACCTATGTTAGGTCTATTTATATGTGAAAACTATGATTTTCCAAGGTTTTTCATTTTGACTGTTTCAAAATTACGAATTTTTTGTGCGATCTCAGGTTTTCATCCGTGTATCCACATTCAACCGTGAAATAGTTACCTGCTACTCTCCCTTTAAAATTCAAACAGTAATAATCTACTGATTCTCCTGAATCTGAAGAAAAGACAACTACACTTTGTAAGAACCTTTTCAGCCGTTTGGTACAACATATTTTTTGTTTATTTTTACACTGAGATTTCTCTTTTTTATATTTTACACCTGCTACTACCAGAAACTGCATATAAAAATCTTTTTTGAATAAAAACTAAATTCCTATTTTTTTCCGAAATTTTTAGATATACACGGTTATGCAAATTTGCTCTTAGCAAATTTAAATTATCACTTTCATTGCCCTTGGTACTTTGAAAAACAGAAATATATAATGAGTTTCAATAATGATGAGTCTGTTCCATGCAAAGATATTTATGCACGAACAAAGTAATATAGTCACAATTTTAACAAAGCAATATTTGCCATCAAATGCTCCTCTTCAGAACTATTAATAAAACGTAGTTACAACAAAATTATAACATAAGCCGATAAAAAGTAGAGCCCGAAGGGTTAGCTTAAAGCATAAACTATAAAGAGTTCCAATAGCACTTCAAGTCTATGCTGAAAACTTTTCAAATAAAAAACTGAAAAAACGAAAATTGGGTACACAATAATAGTCGCTTATATGAATAAATATAATGGAAAAACGTTGGAAAAACTGTACACGGACTACTCTGATCACCAGAAATGGTTTTAGCAGGGAAAGAAAGGACACTTTCTCTGGGTTTATAAATTTTAGGTGCGGAAATTTCAAATAAATAATCCAACTGTATAGTAATTTAGTAACTTTTGAAATTTTATCTAAAATTAAATGAAGTAGAGGGTGCCGTCGATAGTAAGTATAAGCAAATTGAATCCGACAATTTCATTTTGCACAGATGATTAATCCCAGAGTCATTTTCCAGAAATAATTAATAATGGCTAAAGTAAGAAAAGTCAAATTTAAATAAACGGACAATTTTGTTGATAAATGATTTTTTTTTCAAAATTTGGCCTGAAAATTTTGGGAGAAAGGGTGGGGCGATAATCAAGATTTTACAGATTTTTAGCGCTGCCTAAGTAAAGAACGATGTGGACGCAATACGTTATTTAGTTATTTCTTTTTTTTGGTCTTAGACAAGGGCAGTTCAAAAGGAGCTGATTCAATTGGAAATTGGAACGGCTAGTGCCCTTTTTAATTGTCAAAAGTGATTGGAGGACAACTAACCCCCTCCCACGAACATTGTTCCCCCAAACACATCCAATCAGAATTTTGAGATAGTCTTTTAGTTCAACGTAGTTGAAAGGTCCGAAATTATGAATTTGAGGATGACATCCCCCGCCATAGCCCTCAGGACAAAAGCTGCAAGTGATACTCTGGGGGCATATAAAGTTTATATAGGGTGATCATATAAACTTCGGAAAGGGCTCATTGTATTAGGAACCAGAAGCCCTTTTTTTCTCTTTTAAGAGTTAAATTGATCAAAAGGTGGATACATTCCCCTTACCTTGTATTTTCCCGAAATGCATCTGATAGAAATTTTGAGATGACCATTTGTTGTCGTAGAAACTTTCAAAATGGTTTATTTGGTTGGAAATTGGAGGGGCTAGTTCCCAATTTAATAGTCGAACTGATTAGAGGGCAACTAATCCCGCTCCGACGCTCACAATTTCCCCAATCATATCCAGTCAAAATTATGAAATATTTGTTTTGTTCAAGGTAGTTAAAAGGTCCAGAAAATATGTCTTTGAGGATGACCACCCACCCACCCCTCCTCACAGGCCTTATGGCGAGGGTTGTAAGCTATTTCCTGGGGTATATAAGGTTTTTATAGAAAGGGTGGTCGTATAAACTTTGGAGGGGGCTAATTGGATTGGTAATCAGATTTTCTAATACGCTTTATAAGATTCAAAGTGATTGGAGGGCTGATACCCTTCCCCCCTCCCGCATCTCGTATTTACCCGAAATGCATCTGATAGAAATTTTGAGATGCCCATTTGTTGTCGTGGAAACCTAAAAAAAATACCCATTCGATTGGAAATTGAAAGTACGTTTTCTAATAGTCAAAAGTGATTCGAGGGCAACAAGCCCCCAACCAATCAAACATTTCCCAAAATCAATCTTATCAAATTTTGAGATAGCCATTTTGTTCAGCGTAGTTGAAAGCTCTGGAAATTATGTCTTCGAGGATCACAACCCCCCCTCCCCCTGCAACCCTCAGGGCAATGGTTGTAAGTTATTCCCCGGTGGCATATAAGGTTTTTATAGAAAGGATGGTCGTATAAACTCTGGAGGTGGTTTATTGGACTGAAAATCAGATGTTCTAGTTCGTTTTTTGAGAGTCAAAGTGATCGGGGATAGACGCCCTGCCCCATGTCGTATTTTCCAAAAATGCATCCGATAAAAATTTTAAGATAGCAATTTGTTTAAAAATCGCCTAAAGGTCATATAATAATGACTTTGGAGTGGACAGAATCCTCCAGAGCCTGGGGGTGAGGTTTGTAAGTTATGCCCCAGGGGTATAAAAGGTTTTCATGAAAAGGGTCATCGTGTGAACTTTAGAAGTTCATTTAATTTGGAATGTATAGTTCTAGTTTCCTTTTAAGAGTCAAACATGACGGAGAGCAGCAAACCCCGTCCCTGATATCCTCTTTTCTCAAAACGCATTCAACTGAAAATGTGAGATAGCGACTTTGTTACCAATAGTCGAAAAATCATATTAAAATGTCTTTAGAGTGGTCACAATCCCTTAGATACCATGGGCGAGGGTTTTAAGTTATGCCCCGGGGCATATAATGTTTTTATGGAATGGGTGGTCGTATAAGCTTTGGATCGGAGGGAGCACATTCGATTTAAGTCCGTAGGTTTAGTGCCATTTTTAAAAGTCAAAAATGAATGGAGGAAAATTACCCCCTCCCCCCAAAACACTGCCTGACAAGGGATGTAAGCTACGCAATTCGTTCATTGCTTACACATGGTATATGTTATTGAGAAAGGTATGCATGTTTGAAATTTACTTTCCAAGAACACGAAGGATATTCAGTTGAGCCTTTCAGAGAATGTTGAGGGGAGTGTTGAACTAAGTCAAAACGTGTTATGTGTATAAGGATTGTCAAAAGGGTGTAACACAGCTAGTCTTTTGTTTCTAGACTGTAGGGGTATACACAAGAGGAATTTCCCGAAACGAAAATATAAAGATCTAATAGTCTTTTTACCAGTAGCCGTAAACTCATTCCAAAATGGAGTCAATGCGTGGACAGTAGGCATCGCAAAAGTTTTGCTCACACGGACAAGAAGACGCCTACTGGAGCTAGCTTTCAAGCAAACTATCATACCAAACGCTTTTCAAAGTTTCTCAATTAGATGAGATATAAGGGGAGCCCTTGTTGTTATTACACTATCCCCTATCGAGAGACCTATCCCCTATCCGGAGACCAATTAATACAAGCAGATAACTGAATACTCTGATTTCCTAACTGTACGCATCCAACATCAACGACAGATTTGCCGAAAGCAAGGACCTCGCTCTTCGAAGCATTAAAATTGAGACCAATTTTGGCATATTCCCTACTAAGCACAGAAAAATTTTCCTCCACAGATAATACAGTTCTACTTAAATTCAAGATGTCGTCAGCGTAATTGAATATGGAAAGGTCCAAACCTTTAAAAACTAGACTAATTCTAGCCTTTTTCTGGGTTGCAATCACACCATTATTATGCTATTATTATTACCAGGGGACTATATTACTTACTGGACCCAAAAGAGTTGCTTCAATAATAGCTAACAAGAGGATTATTTCGCTACAGAATAGTTAACTTAGTTTAAATTTTTTTAATTTTTTCCTCGGATGCTTAAATGTTCTCATTGAAGTAACTCTAATGGCATATTTTCCCTTCGTGGATAAGCTGCGACAGTTGTATTTATTAATATTGTTGGTGTTTTTATTTGTTTTTAGGTTAGTGTTCTTTTCTTTTTACCTTTGTTTCTCTTGTTCTGAGGACGCCTAAGTTTGCATACAGGCGAAGTATCTGCGTTCTTTTAGTCTTTTCTCTCTACTGCCATACATATTTATATGTTCTTACCTATCGTCATCTCCATCAACCAACTGTTGAAAAGGCTTCATCGAGCCACCAATAAAAGCTTCTGGTTGGGATCCCTGATGAGGTGAGGTATCTATTATTTTCCCCACTTGATCATTGTCAGGAACTACATCTGGTTTCTTTGGTGGAAGTGTGTCCTGCAAAAGGAGACTATGACTCCTCTTGACGAGGGCTAAGGACATAGAATAAATGCATTAAAATGGAAACATAGAAACATAGACTAATAATTAAAACGTTTCAATATGTCAAAAATACCTATAAAAGCTACATTTTGGGAGAATAATTACCATGCAACGCCATAGATTTAGCCTTTAACAGATCTAGCATGTAAGGAAAGGCACTGAGATCCCTTATACCTCTTAATTCAATACAGATCAGGACAATTGTCTGGTGATTTTTCATTGAATTCCTTTTTCCTACACCTTAAATCAACGAGTAGATAATAATGATGTTATTCAGAATTTCCTCACTAAGCCAGTTATGCTTTTGGTGCTTACTCATGGTGTTTCAGGCCAACAATACTCTTAGTCTCAAAAAGTCGAGGATGATACATCTTGCTTATCAAATAAACAATTTGCCACATTTGAGTGTACTCGGACCCACTTGTGACGTGAGAGTCATGGGGTAGGAAGAGCCTAAAGAATTTTCATCTACAAGCAAAAGAAAAAGTCAGTTTTACCTTTTGCTCTACACCAAGAGCTTATCAGGAGAAGAAAACCCTCATGGTAGCCATTAGTCAAGAATAAACTTTTCCATGAAATAATAATTTATGACGAGAACTGATGCTGACTATCAATTCGTGACCTCACTGCCTCCTATCCCAAAACTTCGAATCCCACCAATATCTCACCCGAAAACACCATTTCACACTACTCTTCCTTACTTCCATACGGAGGTCTCACCGTATAACCCACAATTTTATAGTTGCCACTGATTTTCATTTCAAACTAAGTTATAGAATCTTCGCGTATTTCTTGAAAATTTAATTGGAGACCATTCCACCCTAGGCTGTTCCCCAATTGAACATTTGGAACAATAAGATATTTCGAAATTTTCTCCGTTTGAAATGTTGGGTAGTTTTTATGGTACTTGTATAATAAACACCCTGCCGTTCAAGTTATTCATTCATTGACGCATTATTAAACCTGTTTTTTTCGTTAGTTTCTTTCCGCTTAACGTGAGACAAGACAAAGAGAATCGACAGAGTAAATGGAAAATATATAATTTAGGATATATATTTGCAAATCAGGGGTTTGGGGGGGGGCTAAATTATTTGGACAGTGTGAAGTTAGGAAGCAAATCTTACTACATAATATGCAGAATACACATTAACCTAACACATTATTTCGAAATTATTCGGAATAATATACCGAACACATTAGGCATACAGACACGCTATGCTTTACCCCCCCCCCCCTAATGTAAAAATACGGTTTCAGAAAAATTTGTTTCTAAAGTATTATATTTTTATCTTATTTTGGCATATTTCATTAGGATTAGGCGTCAGAAAAACATATTAGAAGAACGTTAGGACATATTATAAACCCATAATATGTATCCCATAAAATGGGATAATCCCATTTTATGTCATTCATATGACTAACTGACACTTAAAGAGAGATAGGTTAAAAAAACGTGAGAATTCTTGTGAAGGTTTAATATTCATGGGTTGACTGTACTACCGCTAGGAGGCTAGTAGTTTCTGATATTTTTTAGTTCTAGTGAGATGTTTCATTTTTTTATTTTTCTAACATATCTCTAAGGTAGTTTAATAATAAAAAAGTCCAAATATTCAAAATTCAATGCCAAGATCGAAAATAATTACTAGAAAAAAAGGAAACCGGAAGCGACGTAAAAAAAATATCTCAAGTGAAACCTTTGTAGATGGAAGTATCTTTTGAATAGATTTCAAGACATTTGAATGTTAGGGTAACAAAAAAAAAAATCATACAATGATTTTAATCAAATAAAGGTCAACTTATTCCTTTATAAGCTTGTCAACTAGCGTGTAATGGCTAATCAAACAGTTCGTTTTAACGATCTGTTAGTTAGGAGGGACTTATGTAAAGCTACTGAAACTTCATCGTGACAGAAATTTGCACATAAAAAGAATCAAATTTTCATAGTAGTCATAAAAAAATTAAATTCAGTATGTTTAAAGCTGCCCACCGAAAGCTATAGCCCGAGAGAATTTGCCTGATTTTTGAAGAAGGCGCAAACACCCATAAAAGAACGAGTGATTTATGAAAATCAAACCGTAAAATTCAGCATGTTAGAAAGCCTTGTAGCTGAGGCTTCAAACCTTTATTTGCTAAAGTTTGAAAAATTTTCTTTTTTTCTGAAAAGAGTGATAACCGATGTATGTCTATTCTTTTTTTTTTTTTTTTACCCATAGGTAATAGTATCGAACCACTGGCCCTGAAAAATCGCAAGAAGACTTGATCAAACAGAAATGAAAAGTTCCAGTTTTATGTAGCGAAAAAAATTGCGATACATTAAAATGGCTATTTCTTAACTTTTGTTGCAAAAGAACAGGAATTTTTTCTCAAAGAGGGCTATAAGAATATCGTTTAAAATTTATTCATGCAGGAAGGATGGGGTACATCGACAGAAGCATGATGAATAAGGAAGCTGTCGAGTCTTGTTTAGGGTGGGAAGGTATTAATAATAGGATACTAATCGCTCATTTTATGACTAAACATTCAGAGTACCAGTTATAGTAGTATTTGCCCCTATAGAACCGACTGACGGAGATATTAGTGACTCTGACGAATTTTACTTACAGTTACAAGAGCAAACGCACAGGGTCCCAGATAGAAACATGTGATTCGGAGATTTTTACGCCCAGCCTGATAGAAGTAGGGATAGATGGTATCCTAGCCAAGGCAAATCTGGAGTAGGAAAAGAAAATAGTAATGGCTACTGACTTTTGCAATTTTGTAGGTGTAACAGTTAAGTTATAACCAATACGGTGTTTGGTCATAAAATGGTCCATAAGTTAACGTGGTATTCACGTGATGGTTAGACAGCAAACCTTATTGACTATGGTATAGTAAATCGAAGACTGACAGGATCAATACAAGATAATATGGTATATAGGAGTGCTGGTATTGATGTTAAAAGTACAGATAATGATCTAGTAGTGTCTAGGCTTAATTTAAAGCTGAAATTTTGTAAGAGTAACTACCTCACAGGAAGTTATGATTTTGGTATACTCAAGGATGAGGATTTGATAGAAACTTCCCAGGAACAGATAAACACTGAGCTAAAGAGTTTAAAATTTGACAATGTAGAAGATGGACGGAACAATTTTAGGAAAACGATTTGTGAAGCTGCTGATGGTGTCTCAGGGATGTAAGTTAGGAGCACGACTATGAATATTTATTAATGTAAAAGCTTTATGTTTAATAGAGAGGAGAAGGGGCTTGTTCAAGAATTAATTGAGTGATAGAGCATATGAAAAAAAAGAAATGCAAAGAAAGTAGAGAAAGCATTAACATATGAACCAAAAAGGTGTGAAGTGGAGGCCATGGCTAAAATTGCCGAGGATCTGGAAGATGCAGCTAGACGGTATAATAGTGAAATATTGTACTTCATATTAATAAATTGAGAGGGGGTAGTCAATCCGAACTTGTCCCAGTTGGAGATAGGATCGGGGCCACAAATAATGACAGGTAAAAAGTTAGAGATCTTGGCAGAATATTCTGAGAATGTGGTAAACCGAGGAAAAGAAAATTGGGTAAAATGAAAAAGTTTGCGATACCTTGGATGCGAAGGAAGATCTGTTATGTGAGGAAGAATTAGGAACAGTACTACAAGTGTCTTTTAGACACATAGTGTCTTTTAATTTAATTTTACATCCACATTAGCTTTCCCTGAAGCTTTCAACTTTATATCCTATTCTGTGATTGAGATATTGCTGATACACTCTTCCGACAATCTACATGGACATAGTGTGTTTTGGCTTAAATCAACATCCTCCTTAACATTCTCTGAGAGCTTTACCTTAATACCCTGAGCCTTATAGTAGTAGCAGTAGTAATTATAGCATTAGAAAGTAGTAGCAGTAATAGAATATTTAGTATAGGTAGGGTGCCTTTTGATTACTTTAACATCAACCTCTCCTGAGATATTGCTTATACGACAATGTCCTGAGATATTGCTGATACGCTTTTTAGACAACCTGCAGGCACATGATGGAATTTATTTAGTTCAAAATGCCTCTCGACATTCTCTAAAAATTCAACCCTTATAACATTAGCCTTAGTAGTAGTAGTAATAGTAGTAGCAGTAGTAGTAGTAGCAGTAATAGTAGTATTAGTAGTAATAGTAGCAGTAGCAGTAGTATTAGTAGTAGCAGAAGTAGTAGTACTAGTAGCCAGGGGCGTCTTTTGGAGGGGATTAGGAGGATTTTCCCCCGATAATTTGGAGGAAAGAACCATATAGCCCGCGCCCATTGAATCTTCGTGGTTGTGGTAGTAGTAGTAGTAGTAGTATTAGTAGTAGTAGTAGTAGTAGTAGTAGTAGTAGTAGTAGTAGTAGTAGTAGTAGTAGTAGTAGTAGTAGTAGTAGTAGTAGTAGTAGTAGTAGTAGTAGTAGTAGTAGTAGTAGTAGTAGTAGAAATAGCAGCAGTAGTAGTAGTAGTAGTGGTAGCATTAGTATTAGTAGTTATAGTAGCAATAAAAGTAGTAGTAGTTGCAGTAGCAGTAGTAGTAGTAGTAATAGCAGCAGTAGTAGTAGCATATGCATATATTGGCTTTTGGTTAGTTTAACATCCCCCTCAAAATGCACTAAAAGCTTCAATTTAATACTCTAAGCTGAATCTTGGATAATACTAATACGCCCTTTCAACAATCCACATGGACGTAGTATGTTTTGATTTAACTGAGCATCCCGATAAACATTCCCTGAAAGTTTCACCTGAATACCCTTGACCTTAGAAGTAACACTAGCAGCAGCAGTAGTTGTACAAGTTGTAATTGTGGTAGAAGTAGTAGCAGTAGCAGTAGCAGCTATAGCACACACATTATGCCTTTTGGTCAGTTCAACATCAGCCTCATCATGCCTTGAAATTTGCAACTTAATATCCTAAGTTGTTCCGGAGATATTGAATTTTTATACACAAAACAAACAAAGCAAGGAATCAAGCTTGCAGCTATATCTGTTTTCTTGTCAAAAGCGAACGTGTTTCGACTTTACTGAGTAGAAAATACTTCTTCACAAGGATTCACATGTGTGTTTTTACCCTAAAAACCAGCCTTTAAGGGACACGGTTGGTTCGGACTGACATAAAATTTTCTGAACCAGCCCACAATTGCCATATCTGGCCCAAACCCATGACTCCTCTTGTGACATTAAATTAATTTGAAAAAATTCAATACATGGCACCCACTTTCTCTAAAATCTTCCTGTGGGAGCTATCTTTTTTCTAAAAGAAATTCTTGTAAATCCAACAGTCTGGGTCGCTATTAAGTTCCGAACAGAAACCCATCGAAAAAAGATTACGTTAAAAGCATGCGTATATTGTGTTTTATTTAGTTCAATGTCCCCCAACATTCCCTGAAATTTTCGTCTTAGCGCCCTTAACCTAATTAGAAACAGAAGTCATAGTAGTAGTAGAAGAGTTATATCAACATCCCCGTCAACATTCCCTAAAAGCTTCAAGGGATTACACCCTAAGTAATCCCTGAGTTATTGCTGATGCGGTCTTTTGACAGCCTGCATTGACATAGTGTGTTTTGATTTAGTTCAACATCCCCTTCAACATTGCCTGAAAGCTACACCTTAATACCCTTACCCTTTTTGCAGAGCCAGCAAAAACAAAGTACCGCCCTTTAGGTAATAGGTAAAGAATACGACATTGGACTTTACAGTCCCTACCGGCGGCATTGAACTCCGTTTCTTGGCTCTTCAGCCAGGAAGTCCTGAACAAATCCCTTTGCCAAAAAGAAATCCTGCATATAAACAATGGGCAAATTACATTGGTCTACTCCTGGGGCTGTGATTAGGAATATCATCACCAGAGACATAGCTATTGGACCTTTAAACTATGCTGAACAAAATAACTATCTCAAAATTAGATCGGATGTCTTAGGGGGGAGGCAGCAAAAAGGGGCTTGGGAGAGGGTGTTTCCATGCAAAACCTTTTGACTCTCGAAAGGGACGCTAGAACTTTCAATTTCTTCAATTTCACTTTCAATGAGTCCTCTCGAAAAAAAAAAAAAAAACACTGAATAGTGTTGTGGGAATTGTGGTAACCTATGACAGCTTAAGACAAGTTTTGCAACCCCATTTTGGTCAGAATCAGGTTGGTGGGACTTTTGGAATGGGAAAAAATAATTGTGGACAATTATAAACAACCATGGAAGCCTCTTTTCCAAAGGGGATATATAGGATATACAATCCCTATCTGAAAAGATTACGCCCTAGAGGAAATAAATTGTCTGAATGAAATGTATAGTGGAAATTATATCGTTTTTGTAATTTTCTCCTTTTGTAAGCAGATTCTCCCATTTTTAGATAGCAATGGAATATGGAATAGGCAATGGTATAGCTAAATAATCAACAATCAATAACATGGAACTATTTCTTAATGAATGAAATTACTTACATTTCTTGAAGTATTGTCTGTGCTCCGCAATTTGTGATGTTTATGAAGGCCACTGACTGCTTTGATAATCTGAGCAGTACAAACAACATTTGTTACCCAGATAATGAAAGCCAATTTGGAAAAGTAAAGTGGCAAGAAGAGGGAAACGTAGAACAAAGACCAATCAGGGGATTTTTCCGTAACCAAGTTGTCCTGGAAAATATCTACAGAATAATGTGTAAAAAAAAATATGCAGGATTGAGTACCTAAATTCTTCTAGTTATGAACATATAAGAAATGGTAAAGCACATTTTATATGGTTGCTTTGTTCTTTATTGCGGTAGTATTTTACTGTTCTTGGTTTAGACAATACTTGTAAGCATAAGCATGGACGCAAAAATCTGTTTCAGGGGGGTTAAATTATAAAGAAAACATCAAAAAAGACAAATTATTTCGGAATTTGTTAAATTATTTCAGTTTTCAGGAGAATTTTACAAGTTTACTAAAAACAAAGAAAAAATACCAATTTTCTTTCTTGTATACGGGCCACTTGTCGCATCCTAACAAACATTCTGTAAAAAAAATTTCCGCAGTTGGAAACCTGGGCAAAATTTTCGTTTTTCAGATTACAGTAAAAGTGATAGAGTTGACACACTTTTGAAAACGTAGGAGGCTTAGTGCCAAAAAAAACTCGTGCCTCCAGCACTTGTTTTTCTCACAATTTATTTGATTTTTTTATTTGAATAAATTCTTCTTTATTCAATATCATTCCATAGTTTTTCCTCAGCTTTTACCCCAATTTCTGATCTTTACCCAATTTTAAGAAATTTTAACTTTTTAATTGATTTTCTCTTTTATTAAGGCTTTAAATTAGATTGACCTTGCCTATACAACGTGAAGAGAATTGTTATATTATAACAATCCGATGAAGTGATTCAAAAATATTATAATAACTTCTCTGGCATCAAACTATAATATACAATCACGTCTAAGCTAAGGAAACTTAAGTTTCATGGTCTTTTCTTTCATTTTACAGATTTCGAAACTCATTGAGAAAATTTGTCAATTGCTACTTACTACTGTAATTGAAAGATCCACGCAATATATCCCAAATAATACCAAGTCGAACAAGCACATTCCTGAAGTCACGATGATCCATGGTACACAAAAATCGTACTTCTTTCTTATAACACCTGAAAAACGCGAACCATTTCATCCCTGTATTATAAAATAGGGCTAACAAAATTTAAACGTTGCTTAAGAACGCATTTTCATTGCTCAAATAAGATATAATACGAAAGAATGAAACTCATGTAAATTTGCGAATAAAATGGCATTGCGGTGCCATGTGGAAACATCTGGTAGTGGAATCTCACTTATTACATTCAGGTTGTCAAAAGGGTGTATCTGCAATATCTCATAACGGCTTGGAACGTTAAGCAGAAACTTTCAGGGAATGTTGAAATAGACTAAAAGACAATATGTGCATTCAGGTTGTCAAAAGGCTGATCTGTAACTTCTCGGGAATGTGTACAACGGGAATGTTTTCTAATGACAAGGGTTGCTCTTTACTTGTAGTTTATTGATAATACAAGCTGTTTGATTCAAGGTTCTCTTGGATATGAAGACGGGGGTAAAGACTCCCCCCCACCTCAACTTTATTTTTATATTCAAGTCCAATATTAATAAAACAACACTTTGAGAATGACCGCCATCCCTGAAAAAACATGGATGTAGGAAGGTCTGCAATAACTTAAAAATTAATTATAGATTTATGAGTGTCCCAATTTTCAAAGCGGAATTCTTTGAAAATTCTTTTTATAAGAATTTTTTCGTGGATGTCAGTATGGAGGGGGGGGGGTGCTCCAGGAAGTCGTTATAACAGAAGAATGGGGCTTATTGCCATTTAAATCCCTATAAAATAGCTCATGGTAATGCTTGTGCCCTCTCCCCTAACCTCAAGGAATTTCCTGACGGTACTCATGAACCTCCTCCTCTCTCTCTTTCTCTCTATCCTTATGCCAGTAAGCATGTATATCTAATTTCTTACGTTAAATAGAAACAGATTTTCTGCAATAAGAGGGGTGTTACCATATTCCAGAATCAGCCTTATAGAACTGTTACAAACTTATTGTTATAAATTCCGGGAATCAAGAGGTATTAAAGGTTAATTTGACCCATCCTCCTCCAAGCCTACTTTTGTATTTATAGGAAGACTTTCCATACCTAAGCAAAGATCCGCCAGCAATTCTATACCCTTTATTTTTTTTTGTACTATGTGTATATTTGGGAATGATGCATCACCGCACGGCATTACTGTCTCTGAAACTGGAAAGCTCAATGTATAATTTTTGATAACTATAAATCTACTAGCTGTTGGGGAGGCGCGACCACCCCAACACCTAGTTGGTGGGGGCGCTTCGCGCCCCAACCCCCCTCCCCTCCCCGCGCGTAAGTCGTTACGCGCCACATTCTTCGCTGTCCCATTGTCTGTGCATATACATAGATCATCGGGTTTACCGACTCTTGAACATGCAATATATTATTGTCCATCGGAAAAACAGTCCGTATTCAGATCTATACCTCATTATTCTAATGATTACCCTTGAGCTTTGTTGATGGTGATTACTAATTCAACATTCCCTGTGTCCCCGTCGTCATTTATATTCCCTGTGTCTCGGTCGTCATTTGTGTCCCGGTGATTTTTTCTTTTTAGTTTTTTACCTTTTTTATTTTTTTCTTTTTTTAAGTTTTTTTCTTTTTAGGTATTTGCTTTTTTTAGCTTTTTTCGCGCCATATTAGTTACGCGCCATTGTAGTTGTGTCCCTGTGTCCCACCTGTGAATATATATATATATATATATATATATATATATATATATATATATATATATATATATATATATATATATATATATATATATATATATATATATGTGTGTGTGTGTGTGTGTGTGTGGCTATGCTGTTTGACCTATGTGATTGTATGGATGAGTAGGGTTAAGGCCTCATTCAAGTGCTGGTCTATATTAATCACTAATTTAGGAAAACAGTCTTCCTTTTCTCCTTCTCTCTCTTTTTTTTTCGTGTTTGTGCTGTTGCATTGGTGATTTCTCTTTTCATGATATATATATATATATATATATATATATATATATATATATATATATATATATATATATATGTGTATATATATATATATATATATATATATATATATATATATATATATATATATATATATATATATATATATATATATATATATATATATATATATATGTATATATATATATATATATATATATATATATATATATATATATATATATATATATATATATGTTTGTAAAACTTGCGAATATACAGCATTCTTCGCTGTCCCATTGTCGGTGAATATAAATAGATTGTCAGGTTTACCGACTCTTGAACATGCAACATATAATTGTACATGGGAAAAACAATCCGTATTCAGATCTATACCTCATTATTATAATGATTGCCCTTGAGCTTTGTTGATGGTGATTGCTAATCGAACATTCCCTGTGTCCCGGTCGTCATTTATATATCCCCCCTGTGCCCCCGGCGTCCCCGTTGTAGTTGTGTCCCTGTGTCCCGGTAGTTATTTCTGTCCCGGTGTCCCAGTCTGTAATTTCTCTTTGAGTGTCCCGGTCGTCATTTGTGTCCCGGTCTGTAATTTCGTCAGTCGACAACCATGACCTCAGCCGACAAACAACTTCATGACGACATACAGCTCAATCCTTATAATGACGTCAGTCAACAAACATGACGTCATTCGACACACAAACATGACGTCAGTCGACAGACAAACAATTTATTTTTATATAGATAGATATATATAGTCACTAGCTGTTGTAGTCACCCCAACACCTAGTTGGTGGAGGCGCTTCGTGCCCCCCTCAAGCCCCCCCGCGCGCATAAGTCGTTACGCGCCATATTAGTTACGCGCCATATTAGTTACGCGCCATTGTAGTTGTGTCCCTATGTCCCACCTGTGAATATAGATATATATATATATATATATATATATATATATATATATATATATATATATATATATATATATATGTTTCTAACTACGTAAAACTTGCGAATATACAACATTCTTTGCTGTCCCATTGTCTGTGCATATAAATAGATTGTCAGGTTTACCGACTCTTGAACATGCAACATATAATGGTCCATGGGAAAACAATCCGTATTCAGATCTATACCTCATGATTCTAATGATTGCCCTTGAGCTTTGTTGATGGTGATTGCTAATCGACGATTCCCTGTGTCCCGGTCGTCATTTATATATCCCTCTGTGCCCCCCGGCGTCCCCGTTGTAGTTGTGTCCCTCTGTACCGGTCGTCATTTATATTCCATGTGTCCCGGTCGTCATTTGTGTCCCGGTGTCCCAGTCTGTGATTTCTCTTTGAGGGTCCCGGGCGTCATTTATATTTCTTGTGTCCCGGTCGTCATTTATGTCCTGGTGTCCCGGTCTGTATATACATTCGTTTTTGAATTGGTCTTTTTTTAGGTTTTAGTTTTTTACCTTTTTTTAGTTTTTTTAGTTATACCTCATGATTCTAATTATTGCCCTTGAGCTTTGTTGATGGTGATTGCTAATCGAACATTCCCTGTGTCCCCGTCGTCATTTATATATCCCCCTTTCCCCCCGGCGTCCCCGTTGTAGTTGTGTCCCTGTGTCCCGGTCGTCATTTATATTCCCCGTGTCCCGGTCGTCATTTGTATCCCGGTGTCCCGGTCTGTATATACATTCGTTTTTGAAACGGTATATGATGAAATAAATTTTTGTATTTTTCCCCTTTTTTTCTTTTTTTTTTTTTTTTTTTGGTTTTTACTTTTTTTGATTGCTAATCGAACATTCCTTGTGTCCCGGTCGCTTTCTCTTTGAGTGTCCCGGTCGTCATTTATATTCCCTATGTTCCGGTGTCCCGGTCGTCATTTGTGTCCCGATGTCCCGGTCTGTAATTTCGTCAGTCGAAAACATGACGTCAGTCGACACACAAACATGACGTCACCCGACAGACCCACACACACACAGACAACTTATTTTTGTATATATAGATTTATATATCCCCCTTGTGCCCCCCGGCGTCCCTGCTGTAGTTGTGTCCCTGTTTCCCGGTCGTCATTTATATTCCCTGTGTCCCGGTCGTTATTTGTGTCCCAGTGTCCCAGTCTGTAATTTCTCTTTGAGTGTCCCAGTCATCATTTGTGTCCCGGTGTCAGAGTCTGTAATTTCGTCAGTCGACAAACATGAAGTCAGTCGACAAAGAACTTCATAACGACATACAGCTCAATCCTTATAATGACGTCAGTCGACAAACATGACGTCAGTCGACACACAAACATTACGTCAGTCAACAGACAAACAACTTATTTATATATATATATATAGATCAGTTTTCTCGTAATTGCTACTCAATGGCTGTTTGGCATCCTTTGGCCCCCGATTGCAGTTTTGCGCCACAAAACAGCTAAAGACGCCAATTTGCTATAGAACAATCTGTTTTGTTATTTGAAAAGTTTGATTTCAAAGTTCTTTATAAAGAGACACCTTTTAATTTTCTAGCACCATTGATTCAAAATGATCTCGCTTTAAAACAAATAAAACAAACAAACAAATAAACAAAAATCCGTAAACATTCATCCAAGGAAAATTCAAATTTAGTATTTTCGCAGATAGGGGCTTTAAACCTTTGAAACAGAGGTCTTTAATAGGCTCAAGTCAATGATATAGCTCCCAACAAAATTACTCGAGCTTTTGGAGACATTCCCCGCTTTTTTTTTTAAATGAAACAATTATTCTCAGGCTCTTAACTATTTTTGGATGACATTGAATCTAATGAATTCTATATCTTTAACATTACCATAGATTCCAATTCGTTTAATGTATTTATTTTGATCAAAACATTGTTATCCTAGCTCATTTTGCAGGTATGGTCACTATTAGAGCGAGTCATTCCATACTTTCATTAATTTAAAAAATAGACAAGTTTTTCAAAGAAGAGTAAAGAGCTTTATTAAGCCAACAATGAGCGGAAATAAGGTCAGATAATCTTCCAAGCGCAAAACCATCACAAATCACTATCAATAAATAAACAAAACTCAAAAACGGACAGAAATTACAATAAATAGCCGATTCAAATTCAAAACGAGCAAAAATTAACATTAGTACGGCTAATAACCCCCATGCCCTCTCAAAACCAGAACATAACTTGTGTTTTACTGAAAAAAAACGAATGACCGTGGATTGTCAGTTAAATTGACATATACTGATATTTATTCCTTGAAGTTTTGATAGCTTTTATTTTGAAAGTAAAAAGTGAAATCATTTAAAACATATTTTGTTTTCAGTAAAGCGCAAATTATGTCATGGTCTTGAAAAGGTATGGGGGTTATCAACTGTGTTAATGTGAATTTTTGCTCATTTTGAGTTTGAATTGGCTATTTATTGCAATTTCAGTTCACCTTCAAAATTTTCATCTTCATGCCCCTAGGCATAGTTGTAATAGCAGTCACAGTAGTAGTATTGATATTACTAGTAATAGCATTAACATATTGCCTTTTAATCAGCAGAACCCCTCTCATCAAGCCCAAGAGGTTTCAATTTAATACAGTTAGCCCTTGCTATGAGATTGCTGATATGTCCTTTTGATATCCAGTATTTTCCTGTCAATGCTCTTAGCCTCACAAGTTGCATCAATGGAAGTAGTAGTAGTAGTAAATGCAGCAGTAACAGTAGTATTAGCAATAGTGTGCGCAAATCACCTTTTGGTGAGATGATATTCCCCTTTAAGCATGCTCTGAAAGTTCCAACTTGATACCCAAATCAATCCTTGAGATACCCTATTTTGACAATTTGCATGCACATAGTGTATTTTGATTTAGCCCGAATGTCCCCTTATTACTGTAAATAGATTGGTCTGGTAGTAGTAATAGTGGTAGTTGTAGTAGGATTGGAAACATGCAATTATTGCCTTTTTTACCATCCCCCTTATCTTTCCTGAATTTTCCAAATTAGTATACTCAGTAATTGCAGTGTTACACCCTTTGGACAATCCTTATACACATAACGCGTTTTGATTTAGTTCAAAACATGCTCTGAAAGGCTGACTTGAATGCCTTTCGTCTTTTTGGAAAGTAAAGTTCACACATACTTACCTTTCTCAATAACATATACTCTATGTAAACAATGAAAAAATTGCCTAACTTACAGCTCTTGCCCGGAGGACTATGGGCAGGTTGACATCCCCAAAGACATAATTACTGGACCTTTCAAAAAAAGCTGAACAAAATAGATCTCTTAAAATTTCGATAAGATATATTTTGGGGAATAAAGTGCCTGGGTGGGGCTGATTGCCCACCCTTCATTTTGACTATTAAAAAAGGCATTAGAACTTCGGACTTCTAATCAAATGAGCTCCATCCGATCCCAAGCTTATGCAACAAGGCGTTCCAAAAAAAACCTTATATGCCCCGGGGCATAACTTACAACCCTTGCTCATGGGCTGCGGGGGATCTTGTTCACTTTAAAGACATTGCTATATAAATTAATGGACTATTTTTAACAAAATAGCGGCCTCACAGTTTCAATTGAATGCGTTTTGGGAAAAGAGGATGCCAGCGAGTGGGCTAGGTGCTCTCTGTCAGATTTGACTCTTAAGAGAGAACAAGAACTGTAATTTCAAATTAAACGAGTCTCTTCTGAAGTTCAAACGACCGCCCCTTCCATAAAAACATGATATACCCCTGGGGCATAACTTACAACCTTTACTCCAAGACTCTGGGGATTCTGTCCTCCTTAGAGACCTTATTGTATGATCTTTGGACGATTTTGAACAAATGGCTATTTCAATTTTCTTATCGGTTGTTCTTATGAAAAAGAAGACGTAGGGGGTGGGAGGTTGTCCCCGATCACTTTGACTTTTTAATAAACATCTTAAACATCTTATTTCCAATCCAATGAGACATATCTGGAGTTTAAACGACAACCATTCCCATAAAAAACCTTAGATACCCTTGGAGCATAGCATACAACCCTTGCGCTTAGGGCTGGGGAGGGGGGTAATTATCAAAGACATAATTTCCAGACCTTCCAGCTACGCTAAACAAAGTGATTATCACAAAATTTTGATTAGATGTGTTTTGGGAATTGATAGAGGTTGGAGAGGGGCTTGTTGCCCTCCAGGCACTTTTTACTAATAGCAAAGGAACCTAACCCTTTCAATTTCTAATCATACGAGCCTTTTTGAAATTTCTAAGACAACAATTGGCCATGTCAAATTTCTCAGATGCCTTTCGGAAAAACACGAGGTGAGGGGAGGGGGGAGGGGGGGGTTATCCACCCTTTGATCACTCTCAATCTTAAAAATAACACTAGAATCTCTGATTACCAATCGAATAAGCCCCCCTCCGTAGTTTATACCATCACTCTTTCCATACAAAACTTATATGCCCTAGGGCATAACTTATAACCCTTGCCCTGAGGGCTATAGAGGGGCTATTATCCTCAAAGACATAATTTCTGGACCTTTTACTTGTGTTGAACAAAATGACCATCTAAAAATTTTGATGGGGTGTATTTAGGGATATGAAGGGCGTGGGAGGAGAGTTTAGTTGCCTTCCAATCACTTTCGACTTTTAAAAAGGGCACTAGTCCTTTCAATTCCCAATTGAATGAGCCTTTTTCGAAGTTTGTACGACAACAAATAGCAATCTCAAAATTTCTATCACATGTATTTCGGGAAAATGCGAGGTGTGGGGGTGGCATCCACCCTCCCATCGCTTTGAATCTCAAACATAGTGATAAAACTTCTGATCAGCTATCCAAAGAGTTCCCTCCGAAGTTTATACCATCACCCTTTCCATATAAACCTTATATGCCCCATAGAGTATAACTTACAACCCTTGCCTTGGCGGCTGTAGGAGGGTTGTCATCCTCAAATACATAATTTCCAGACCTTTCAACTACGTTGAATAAATGGCTATCTCAAAATTTTGATTGGATATGTTTGGAGAAACGGTGGGCGTGAAAGGGGATTAGTTGCCCTGCAATCACTTTCGACTATTAAAAATGACACTAGCCCTTTCAACTTCCAATCGAATGAGATGTTTACGAAGTTTCAACAGCAACAAATGACCATCTCAAAATTTCTATCAGATGTATTTCAGAAAAATACGAGTTGCGGGGGGGGGATGGTGTCTACCCTCCGATTGCTCTGAATCTTCCGATTGTCTTGGACTACTGGCTCTACAGGATCAGTTCTAAGAAAAAAATAAACACTTATCCGGGAGATTCCTTCTTGAAAAGGGAAATGCAGAATTACACATTTTTGTAGAAAAGAGGCTAAAAAAAAACCTCTGCAACAGGGTTCCCTGATATGCTGAATTTAACAGTATAATTTTCACAAAGGTAACTTGCAATTTTTGGGGTATTTTCCCCTTTTTTGAAAATTAACCTTAAATTCAAATTTTAAATCTTAACTTTAAACTTGATAAATTTTTCATATTTCGAATCACCATGAAAAGTTTATCCTTTTTATGTATACACTATTATCAAAACTTCTATTTTTTAGAATTTCGGTTGCTGTTAGCCCAGTTCACAACTATTTCAAACCTCATTACCAGGATACGTATGACCAAACTTGCGTGCGAAGTAATATGATGAACAAAGCTAACATTAACCATTCAGATATGGTTGCGATACTATCAAACAGTTCGTGGTAACGAACTGTAGAAAGGAGCAATCCAGCTCAATAGTAAACAAAACTCTAAAAAATGGAACTTTGATACCAATAGTTACATCAAAAGAATCGCATTTTGATGCTGAATTCAAATATATAAGTTATATCAAGATTAGTTTTACCCATCAAAAGTTACGAGCCTGAGAAAATTTGCCTCATTTTCGAAAATAGAGGGAAACACCCCCTAACGGTCATACAATATTAACGAAAATCACACCATCAGATTCAGCGTATCACACAACCCTATTGTAGAAGTTTCAAGCTCCTATCTATAAAGATGTGGAATTTCACATTTTTTGCCAGAATACACATCGCGGATGCGTGCTTATTTGTTTGTTTTTGGGTTTGTTTTGTTTGTTATTTTCCCCAGGGGTGATCGTATCGACCCAGTGGTCCTAGAATCTTTCAAAAGGGCTCATTCTAACGGAAATGAAAAGTTCTAGTGCCCTTTTTAAGTGACCAAAAAAATTGGAAGGCACCTAGGCCCCCTCACACGCCAATTATTTTTCCAAAGTCACCGGATCAAAATTCTGAGATAGCCATTTTATTCACCGTAGTCGGAAAGCTTATAACTATGTCTTTCGGGGCGACTTACTCCCTCACAGTCCCCGTGGAAGGGGCTACAAGTTACAAACTTTGACCAGTGCCTACATATAGTAATGGTTATTTGGAAGTGTACAGACGTTTTCAGGGGGAGTTTTTGGTTGGGGGTGGTTGAGAAGAGGGAGATGTATTGGGGAACTTTTCTTGGAGGAATTTGTCATGGAGGAAGAAAATTTTCATGAAGGGAGCGCAGGATCTTCTAGCATTATTAAAAAAAAATGAAAAAATAAATATGAAAAAGTTTTTTCAACTGAAAGTAAGAAGAAGCATCAAAACTCAAAACGAACAGAAATTATTACGCATATGATGGGCTCATCTCCTGCTAATACCCCGCTTTTTATGCTAAAGTATTTTTAGTAATTTCAACTATTTATTCTACGGCTTTTGTGATTCAGGGGTCATTCATAAGGAATTGGGATAAAATTTAAGCTTTAGTGTTAAGAGCGAGGTACTGACGAGGGGGTGAACCCCCTCGTATGCATAATAAAAACATGAGAATACAAAAGTTCGTTACGTAATCTAATTTGTAAGTTACGTGTATCTTTTACTAATAAAAACATTCGTAAAAAATTAAAAGTTCTAGTTGCCTTTTAAGTAACCAAGAAATCGGAAGGCAACTAGGCCTCCTCCCCCGCTCTTTTTTTCTCAAAATTATTAGATCAAAACTCTGAGAAAGCCATATAGCAAAAAAAAAATATGCAAATTTCGTTTTAATTATTCATCTGCGGAGAGCCAAAATCAAAACATGCATTGATTCAAAAACGTACAGAAATTAAATTGAAAAAAGAGTTTTTTTTTAACTGAAAGTAAGGAGCAACATTAAAACTTAAAACGAACAGAAATTACTTCGTATATGAAAGGGGCTGCTTCCTCATCAGCGCCCCGCTCTTTACGCTAAATTTTTTTACTGTTTTAAAAAGTAGAGTTGAAAGAGTCAAACTTTAGCGTAAAGAGCGGGGCGTTGATGAGGAAGCAGCCTCTTTCATATACGAAGTAATTTTTATTCGTTTTAAGTTTTAATGTCGCTCCTTTCTTTCAGTTAAAAAAACTTGTTTTTTTTTTTTATTTAATGTTATTATGGAGCATCCATGCCCGTCAGCTTGGGTTTGAATAAAAATTGCAAGGAAAGATGGTACTGTCCAAAGAAAAATAGTAAGAGTAAGCCTATTACTAACTCATACCGTAAATATTCTCATAGGGGGAGACTTCGGGGAGTCTTCCTATCGCTGGAAGCCACTTTTTTGACAATGCTCGGGCATCACAACACCTAGGAGAATCAGAGAGATGGGAAAGGTTTTCATAATAGCTGCCGAACAATTATACACTTTTATTCGGTCTTTAGTTTGTCTTAATTTTCCTTTAGCTGCTCAATTTTACATTTGGGGAAAATTTTCCAGGAGGAATTGTCGGCGGGAATTTTTTGCGGGGGAAGCTTTCTGAGGGGGATTTGATGGGGGAGATTTCTCGGGAACAATTTTTTGCGGGATAAATACTCCGAGGGGAATTTTCCGCAGGAACATTTTTCTCGGGGGGGGGGGTATGCTCGTCCTCGGCCTAACTGTCTCTGGACTGAGTAACAGCCCGATAATTTTCAGATGATCCCGTGGATTCACCTCTTCAAAGCCAAAGCCTTTTAGCAATTGTTAAATAGTTTGTAACGTTAACCCTTGGCATATGGGACACCAAAGAACTGCTATACACAGATTTAATGGGTTTTTGTTTTCTGGTATAATTTCCAGTAGTTTTTGTTTGTTGTGGGTGCCACCTTAAAAAAAGAAATATGGGTGAAAAAACAACAACAAAAGATTTCCAAAAAACGCATGGCCCCAAACAACTTTCCTTTCAGAAAGCGCATTTGACGGCACATTTGTCTTTTATCATCGACAGACTGTTCATTTTCGAATTTTTACAGACCTTGACAAATTAAAAAAAGAATAGTTTTGCTTATTCATTTTCACAATTCAAGGTGGGGGTACTGACGAAAATATAATACTGCCCTATAAAATCCACAATTGTGAAGCAACCAAAAGAAGTATGATGAGTAGACCAAAGATTGGTCCAGGACGGAAAACCTGCTTTTGTTTTGATATCCTTGGTGCTTTTAACAATACAAGGTGCCACTTTTATATTCTTCGAAAATATTTGGTGGTCAAAGAAAATATTTTGGAACTTAAAAATAAAAACATGGCTCAAAGAAACAAAGGTTCGGTGAAGCAAAATCAGACAGCCTTCTCTGGCATCATAGGCAGTGCACTAGCGCTGCCCAAGTAAAGAGCAATAGGGGCACAATGTTGTATTTTCACCAAAGCATTTTTATTGAAGGAGTTGCCATAGGAAACTTTGAAAGGAGCTTATTCGATTGGAAATTGAAAGTCCTAGTGATTTTTTTAACGGTCAAAAGTGATTGGAAAGCAACCAGCCCCCCTCCCACTCCCATTAATTCTCCACGTATTCAATCAAAATTTTGAGATAACTATATTGTTGAGAACAGTTGGTAACTCCAGTAACAATGTCCTTGGAGATGTCCCCCCTGGCGCTTGGGACAAGGGCTTTAATTTACGCAATACATCCATTGTCAAACAGTTCGTGGTATACGAACTGTAATAAGGAGCGACCCGGCTTAATAGTCGCCGAAACACTAAAAACGGAATTTTGATACCAACGTATACATTAAAAGAATTGTTATTTTATGCTGATTTTAAACATATAAGTTTCATCAAGTTTAGTTTTATCCACCAAAAGTTGCGAGCCTGAAAAAATTTGCCTTATTTTCGAAAAATGGGTGAAACACCCCCTAAAAGTCACGGAATCTTAATGAAAATCACACCATCATATTCATTATATCAGAGAACCCTACTGTCGAGGTTTCAAGATTATCTGCAAAAATGTGGAATTTTGTATTTTTTTTTGCCAGAAGAAAGATCGCGGATGCTTGTTTATTTGTTTTTTGTTGTTTTTTTTTTCCCCAGGGATGATCGTATCAACCCAGTGGTCCAAAAAGTTGGAGGGCAACTAGGACCCCTCCCACACTAATTTTTTCCCAAAGCCACCGGATCAAAATTTTGAGGTAGCTATTTTGTTCAGCATAGTCAAAAAATCTAATAACTATGTCTTTGAGGACGACTTAATTCCCCGCGGTCCCCGGGGGAAGAGCTGCAAGTTATGAACTTTGCCCATCGTTTACATATAGTATTTGTTATTGGGATGTCTAGTGACGTTTTCAGGAGTGATTTTTTCTGGTGGTAGGGGGGTCAGGGAGAGGGTGTGACGTGAGAGGATCTTTCCGTGGTGGGGGAAGAGAATTTCCATGAAGGGGGCGCTGGATTTTCTATTGCTATTTAAAAAATGAGAAATTGAATAAAAAGAGAAACTTTTTTCAACTGAAAGTAAGGAGCAACATTAAAACTTAAAATGAACAGAAATTATTACGTATATGAGGGGGTTCATAGCCTCCTCAATAAATCGCTCTTTACGCTTTACGCTTCATTCAGGGGTCACTCTTAAAGAGTTGGAATAATATTCGTATTTTAGTGTAAAGAGCGAGGTATTGACGAGGGGGCTCGTCAATACCTCGTATACGTAATAAAATTAAACGAATATAGAAATTCGTTACGTAAGTTAATTTGTAAGTTATGTATATCTATTCCTAATAAAAATGTTCGTAAATGAAATTAAAAGTTCTTGTGGCCTTTTTAAGTAACAAGAGAATTGGAGGGCAACTAGCCCCTCTTCCCCCCTTTTTTCTCAAGATCGTCCGATCGAAACTTTGAGAAAGCCGTTTAGCCAACAAAAATAAAATTGATATACAAATTTTCTTTAAATTATTCATGCATGGTGAGCCAAAATCAAAATCTGCATTAATTCAAAAACGTTCAGAAGTTAAATGAAAAAAAACAAGTTCTTTATAAACATAAAATAAGGGGCGATATTAAAACTAAAAATAGCAAAAATTATTCCGTATATGAAAGGGGCTGTCCCCTCCTCAACGCCCCACTCTTTACGCTAAAGTTTGACTATTTCTCACAAATTTACTTTTTAAAACAATAAAACCTTTAGCGTAAAGAGCGGGGCGTTGAGGAGGGGACATCCCCTTTCATATACGGAATAATTTCTGTTCGTTTTAAGTTTTAATGTCACTCCTTACTTTCAGTTAAAAAAAAAAATCAATTTAATTTACATAAAGAATTTGTTGTAAAGAAAGTTTGGTAAGTATGACATTTAGTTTTCAAAAAGACAAGAGGCATCCAGGTGAGCCTTTCAGAGAATGTCGAGGGGCGTTTTGAACTAAATCAAAACGCGTTATGTGCATACGAGTTGTCAAAAGGGCGCAACCTAAGAATGACTGACTTCATTAATTTGGAACTTTCAGGAAATGATGAAGGGGATAACCAATTGACCAAAAAAGCAATATTTGCACGCTACTACTGCTACTACTTCTACTACTACCACTACCACTACCACTTCTACTACTACTGCTCCTGTAGTGAGAACTACCAAGGCTGAGATACTAATTGAAAATTTGAGGAAGTGTTGATGGAAAAGTTTAACTGTATCAAAACAGACTATGTGCATACAGATTGTCAAAAGGGTGTATCAGTAATATCTTTGGAATGGCTTACGGTATCAAGCTCAAACTTCCAGAACATCATAAGGGGGGTTGTCAATTGATCCAAAGGCGACATGTGCATACTGCAACTGCTATTAATATTGCAGCTGCTACTGTCACTGTTCCACTACTAATGCAACACTGTTGCTGCTACTGCTACTACTAATACTACCACTACTACTGTAATACTAGTATTATTAAGGATAAGGGTATGAAGATGAACATTATGAGAGAATATTGAAGGGAAATATGAACTAAATCAAAACACACTATGTGCATGCAGATTGTCAAAAAGGTGCATCTCAGGAATGAATTAAGGTATTAAGTTGGAACCTTCATGGAATGCTTGAAGGGAAAGATCAATTGACCAAAAGGAAATATGTGCACACTATAACTAATACTGCTACAAATGTAACTACGACTACCACTGCTACTGCTTCTACTATTACTACTACTAATATAACTACTACTACTACTTCTACTACGGCTACTACTACTACTACTACTACTACCAATCCTACTACTATTACTACTTCAACTACTATTATTACTACTACTACTCCAATAGCTACTTTTATTGCAACTACAACTAAGGCTAAGAGCATTGAAATGAAAATTTCAGGAAGTGTTGAGAGGGGAGTTGAACTAAATCAAACCTATGAATATACAGATCATCAACAAGGCATATGGACAATGTCATGGCAGTGGCTAATTGTATTAATTTGAAACTTCCATAGTTTGAAAAGGGCTGATGTTCAACTGACAAAATGCAATATGTTAGTACTACTGCTGCTATTCGCACTTGTGCCATTGTTGTTAATACAACTACTAGTCCTACAACTAGTGCCGCTAATGCTCCTATTACTACTACTGTCCCCTACTATTATATCTATACCTAAGAGTATGAAGGTGAAATTCTTACGGAATACTGAGGAAGGTAAACTGAATATCAACACGCAGTCTGTACGCAGTTTGTCAGAAGGGCGTATTATCAGTATCACAGGAACGACTTGGTGTGTAAAGTTGAAACTTACAGGGCCTGGTTTAGCGGAATGTTGAACTAACCAAAACACTAGTTTTTACTAATATTGAAAAAGTGCCTAAATAAGTCAAAATACACTATGCACATATAGGTTATCAAGAGGACGTATCGACAATGCTTTAGGAACAGCTTAAAGTATTAAGTTGAAACTTTCAGCGCTCCTTTAGGGGGATGTTGAAGAAACAAAAGATGCTAAGCACTTACTGCTACTAATGCTACTACCGCTACTACTACTATTACTACTACTACATTTATTGCTACTATGTAAGCTAAGAGTATTGAGGTAAAGCTTTCAAAGAATGTTTAGGCGAATGTTGAACTAAAGCAAACGAACCGCTGAGCATGTCAAAAGTTATAAATGCCGTTATATAACGTTATATTTGCCGTTATATAACGGCATAAGTGCCGTTATTGTCAAAAGTGAATAACGGCAATATCTCAGGAACGGCTCACGTTACCAATTAGGAACTTTCACAGTATGTTGTGGCGGATTTCGAACTAATCAAAAGGTTTGTTCAAAATTGTATACTATTAATAGCATACTTGGTAGTGTATTCTACCAAAGGTCTATACTACTATTACTACTACTAAGATTGCTGTAACAAATGAGGCGAAGAGCATTATAGTAAAACTTTTAGGAATCGTTTAGGGGAAGGTTCAACTAAACGATTAAAAGAGTCAATTAAAAGAGTCAAAAGTTAAGGGATGGCTAGCTGCCCCTTTACCAAGCCCATTAATTCTCCAAACACATCTAATCAAATTTTGAGATAACAATTTTGTTTAACATAGCTGGAAGCTCCATTAACTATGTCTCTAAGGAAGCTGGGGATGTCAACTCCCACAGCTATTCGATTTGCTCATTGTTTATACTTAGTATTTGTTATTGGGAAACAAAGCATGGGGTTCAAAAAGGCCAAAGTGCATTCAAGTAAATTGAACTCAATTAAAAAAATATTGAACTCAATTAAAAATTTTATGCGCATACGGTTTTTCAAAACAAGAAAATCAGGAATGACTGAAGGTATTTAATTGAAACTATAAGGGAATGATGAGGGGATGATCAACTAACCAAGAGCATGTTGAGGGCGATGTTGAACTAACCAGAAGGCATTACGTACATGTTACCACCAATGCTACTATTAAGACTGCTATAACTACTACTTTTACTGAAAATAAGAATAATAACGTGAAACTTTCATGGAACATTTAAGTTTAACTAGGCAAAATGAAACATGTGCATTCTACTACAACTAATAGCACTACTACTACTGATATCGCTACAACTTTTAATATAACTGCTACTACTACTACGACCACTACTGCTGCAGCTACAACTACGAAGACTATTACTAGTAGTACTGAAGCTATTGGGTATCACATTGAAACTTTCAGGGAATGTTGAAGAGGATAGTGAACTAAATTGAAACACGCTATATGGATGCAGTTTGTTAAAAGGCCTTTGCGGCTATATCAAATCATCTTAGAGTATTCATTTGAAACTTTTAGTAAATATCAAGGGGGAAGTTGAGCCAACCAAACATGTATACTACACAAGGCTACGATTAATAAGAAGACAATTGTATGTATGCAGGTTATCAAATGGCCGCATCAGCAAGAACGGTTGAGACTATGAGGTTGGAACTTTCAAGCATGCTTAGGGGTATTTTAAGATAATAAAACCATGATATATACAAATTACTACTATTAATATCAGTAGTAATATTACCGTTGTTAGTAGTAATATTACTAAGGCTATGTGGAACTTTGATGGATTGTTGAGGGAATGTAGGGCTAAATCAAAACTCAATATGTGTATGTACGTTATCAACAGGACATATCAGAAATATCTCAGAAACAGCTTAAAGAATTAAGTTGAAACTATCAGGGCATGAGGAGGATATATTGTATTAGACCAAAAAGGCACAATGTAAAAATCATTCAGGTTATGAAATAAAAACTTTACACGGAAAGTTTAAAACCAATCAAAAGGCACTTTGTGTTTGCTGGTGTCCAAAAGGCACCTCAGCAATATCTCAAGAACATCTGAGGGTAATAAGTTAAAATTTTCAGGGCTACTGCTGTTAGTACTTCTGTTCTTACAACTGAACTAAACAAACCATGGAAACTTATAGAAAAAAATGAAAGGAATTTAAATTACTCTTTTCTTTTTCCATGAAAAAGACTATGTCGAAAAAATAACTTTACAAAAACACATTTTTCAATGAAAATTAAAGAGCTGCATTAAACCGAAAAAAGAAATAAATTCAAATATTTTTCCAATTGTAAAACTACCACACATCACCATCAATAAGTCAATAAAACCTAAAACAACAGAAAGTACAATAAATAACTGAGTCAAACTCAAAACGAGCAGAAACTAATACGAGTTAACGCAACTTTCTAAAACGTGACGTCATGGTTACCAATGTGGCATGGTGTCAATATTTTCGGTACTAAAAAATGGAACTTTGATACCAATAGCTACATCAAAAGAATTGCATTTTAATGCTGATCTTAGATATATAAGTTTCATCAAGTTTAGTTTTACCCATCAAAAGTTACGAGCCTGAGAAAATTTGCCTTATTTTAGAAAATAGGGGGAAACACCCCTAAAAGTCATAGAATCTAAAAAAAAATCAAATCATCTGATTCAGCGTATCCGAGAATCCTATTGCAGAAGTTTCAAGCTCCTATCTACAAAAATATGGAATTTTGCATTTTTTGCCAGAAGGCAGATCACGGATGCGTGTTTATTTGTTTGTTTGTTTGTTTTTTGTTTTTTTTCCAGGGGTGATCGTATCGACCAAGTGGTCCTATAATTTTTCGAAAGGGCTGATTCTAACGGAAATGAAAAGTTCTAGTGCCCTTTTTAAGTGACCAAAAAAATCGGAGGGCACCTAGGCCCCCTCCCACGCTAATTATTTTCCCAAAGTCAACGGATCAAAATTCTGAGATAGCCATTTAGGAAAAACCTTATCCTATGTCTTTGGGGACGACTTACTCCCCCACAGTCCCCGTGGGAGGGGATACAAGTTACAAACTTTGACCAGTGCTTACATATAGTAATGGTTATTGGGAAGTGTACAGACGTTTTTAGGAGGATTTTTCTGTTAGGGGGAGGGGTTGAGAAGAGGTGGATATGTTGGGGGAACTTTCCATCAAGGAATATGTCATGGGAAAAGAAAATTTTCATGAAGGGAGCGCAGGATTCTCTAGCATTATTAAAAAAAAAAACAATAAAAAAATAAATAGGAAAAGTTTTTTCAACTGGAAGTAAGGAGCAGCATTAAAACTTAAAACGAACAGAAATTATTACGCATATGAGGGGCTAACCTCCTCCTAATACCTCGCTCTTTACGCAAAATTATTTTTAGTAATTTCAACTATTTATTCTACGGCTTTTGTGATTCAGGGATCATAGTTAATGGGTTGGGACAAAATTTAAGCTTTAGCGTAAAGAGCGAGGTACTGACGAGGGGGTGAACCCCTCATATATGTAAAAAAAAATGAGAATACAAAAGTTCGTTATTTAAGCTAATTTATAAGTTATGTATATCTTTTGCTAATAAAAACATTCGTAAAAAATTAAAAGTCCCAGTTGCCTTTTTAAGTAACCAAAAAATCGGAGGGCAATTAGGCTTCCTCCCCCGCTCCTTTTTTTCTCAAAATCATTCGATCAAAAAACTATGAGAAAGCCAGGTAGCCAAAAAAAAAATATGCAAATTTAGTTTTAATTATTCCTCTGCGGAGAACCAAAATCAAAACATGCATTGATTCAAAAACGTTCAGAAATTAAATAAAAAAAACAAGTTTTTTTAACTGAAAGTAAGGAGCAACATTAAAACTTAAAACGAACAGAAATTACTTAGCATATGAAAGGGGCTGCTTCCTCATCAACGCCCCGCTCTTTACGCTAAAGTTTTTTACTGTTTTAAAAAGAAGAGTTGAGAGAAAGAGTCAAACTTTAGCGTAAAGATTGGGGCGTTGATGAGGAAACAGCCCCTTTCATATACTAAGTAATTTCTGTTCATTTTAAGTTTTAATGTCGCTCCTAACATTCAGTTAAATAAAACTTGTTTTTTTTTGTTTTTGTTTTTTTTATTAAACGCAAAGA
Organism: Artemia franciscana; assembly: GCF_032884065.1. Classification (NCBI taxonomy): domain Eukaryota; kingdom Metazoa; phylum Arthropoda; class Branchiopoda; order Anostraca; family Artemiidae; genus Artemia; species Artemia franciscana. Next base: position 20,526,488 of record NC_088864.1, read on the forward strand.
CCGCACCCGAATCTTTTTCTCGCAATGAATTGAAATAAGCTGTATAGAAGAAACAAGAAAGGATAAACTGACGTATTGGACCCATAATACACTTTTGTAAACAAAATCTGAAAAAATATGCACATAAATTAAATAGATGGAAAATCATTTTTTCAGATCGAATGAGAAGGAGGGTTTCAGAGGCGGTTTTAGAGGTGGGCGCTTGCTCCGCACAAAAATTTTCGGGGCACAGAATTTCGAATAAATAATCTAATAGTTATGACTGTTCTGTAATTGTCTTAATTTAATTTATATTGAAATAAAGTGAAGGGTGCTGTCGGCAGTAAGTATAAGCAAATTGGATCTTAAATTTTAATTTTTGCCATATCTTCATGACCATTCCTTGAAAAGAAAAGTAAATAGCAAACATTTAATTAATTGTAGTTTTTTGTGAGATTTTGTATTTAGAATAAATTAAATAAAAAAATTATAATGAAATGAAAAATTTTTGACAAATTTAAATTAAAAAATAAAATAAATTAAAAATTTTAAATGTATTTAAAATTTTATCAAATTTTAATAGCTAAAAATTTTGCAAAAATTTACCTTGACGATTTTTTGGATTACCTGGAGCACTAACTGAGATTTAGCTCTGGACACAAGAGAAGCCAGAACCACCACTGGAGGGGTTTTAGGGAAAGGAGGTGTTTTAGCAAAAGTTAGGGACAGAAGGGAAGAAGGCGTGAGAGAGAAAATGAGAGAAGCTGTGACATAGATAGAGACAGAGACAGAGAGAGTGAAATAAAGAGAGCAGAAATGACAGTGAGGCAAAGAGGGAAAAAGAAATAGTGAAAGTGAAGGGGAAGAGGGGGAGAGAGAAAGAGGGAGGAAGGAGAAGAGAGAAAGAGAGTAAGAAAATGAAAGAAATATAGCAAAAACCAAATTAAAAAAAAAGGACTTACCGTTCAGCTGAAGCACAGAAACAACCAGCCAAACGAAGCACGCAACAATATATCCCATGAAATACTTATTAGTATACCCAGGACTGGTAATGGCTTTCCCAGAAATTGGATACATTCCTGGTGTAATTAAGGCCCCTTGCTCCAACGTTGGTGCTTTTGGATCTCTTTTAAACATGAAAGCTGTTTCGCCTCGCTTATCGTAGCAGCTATTCATTGCTAGAAAAAAATACACCTGTGTAGATACAAATAAATAGAAAGCGTAGGTTAAAACTTGTATGCTAGGTTGAAAGTTCTCTGTTTGGTGAGAAATCATACATCTTCAGAAACGAAATTTGTGTGTACAGCGCAACAATAAAATGACATACCGAGGACTATATAATAAAGATCTTTGTATCAAAAATTCTTTGTCTTTATCATCTATTCTACCACCCTTTCTATAAAAACTTTATACGGCCCCAGGGTTTAGCCTATAACCCTTGCCCTGAGGGCGGTGGTTGGGGGGACGGTCAACCTTAAAAACATAATTTCTGGACATTTTAACGACGCTGAACAAAATGGCTATCTCAAAATTTTGATTGGAAATCGTGGAGGAGTGAGGGGGTTAGCTCCCCTCAAAATCACTTTTGATAATTTTTAAAAGGGGCACTAGCCCTTTTAATTGTCAATCGAATGAGCCTTTTTCGAAGTTCCTACAACAACAAATCGCCATTTCAAAATTTCTATAAGTTTCATTTCGGGAAAACACGAGCTTGGGGGGTTATCGACCCTCCAATCACTTTGAATCTTAAAAAAGGTAATAGAACTTTTTATTACCAATCCAATGAGCCCCCTCCAAAGTTTATACGATCACCTTTTTCATATAATCCTTATATGCCCCTAGGATATAACTTACAACCCTTACCCTGAGGACTGTGGGGGGGGGGAGTTTCATCATCAAAAATATAAGTTTCGAAGCTTTCAATTACGTTGAACAAAATGGTCATCTCAAAATTTTGATTTGATGTGTTTGAAGAAATGGTGGGTGTGGGACGGGTGCTAGCTGCCCTCAAATAACTTTTGACTATTACAAAGCCCTTCCGATTTCCAATTGAATGAGCCCTTCTCGAAGTTTCTACGACAACTTCTTCGCTACGAACTGCCCTGGTCTAAAACCGAAAAACCAAAAGATAAAAATAACATAATAATACATTGGCCCCACATCACTCTTTTCTTACGCAGAGCTATTGCGCTGCATGTGATAATATGTGTTTTGAGCAGTTTCGTTTTAATTTTTCAAAATATCGACAAAAAAAATATGCAAAGAAAATCACCACGATAATCAAAATCAGAGGAAACTCTATAGCATTGCCTGCAGTAAAGGGCATACGGCTTTAAAATTTTATTAAATAAAAAAAAACAATTTTTTTTAAATGAATGTAAGGAGCTACAGTAAAACTTAAAAGGAACAGAAATTACTCCGTATAGTAAAGGGAATTTTCCTCCTCAACGCCTCGCACTTTACGCTAAAGTTTTGACTCTTCTCAACGTCTCTTAACTCTACTTTTTAAAACAGTAAAAACTATAGCGTAAAGAGCGAGACGTTGAAGAGGAAAGTCCCCTTTTATATACGGAGTAATTTCTGTTTGTTTTAATTTTAATGTTGCTCCTTACTTTCATTTAAAAAAACTTGTTTTTCTTTATTTAATTTCTGGACGTTTTTGAATTAATGCATGTTTTGATCTTGGCTCTCCGCACATAAATAATTAAAACGAAATTTGAATATTATTTTTTTGGCTTAATGGCTTTCTCATGGTTTTAATCAGAAGATTTTGAGACAAAGGAGCGAGGGAGGAGGCCTAGTTGCCTTCCAATTTTTTGATTACTTAAAAACGCAACTAGAACTTCTAATTTTTTACGATCGTTTTCATTAGTAAAAAATATACGTAACTTACGAATTAACTTACATAACGAACTTCTATATTCTTATGTTTTTATTGCATATATGAGGGGGTTCACCCCTCGTCGATACCTCGCCCTTTACACTAAAGCTTAAATTTCGTCCAAATGCCTTAAGAATGACCTCTGAATCACAAAGTCCGTAGAATAAATAGTTGAAACTACTAAAAATACTTTAACGTAAGAAGTGAGGTATTACGAGGAGCTGGACCCATCATATGCGTAATAATTTCTGTTCGTTTTAAGTTTTAATGCTGCTCCTTACTTTCAGTAGAAAAAACTTTTCATATTTATTTCTTCATTGTTTTTTCAAATAATGCTAGGAAATCCTGCGCCCCCTTCATTGAAATTCTCTCCCCATATGAGAAGTTCCTCCGTGGAAATATCCTCCCACGTAACCCCCACCTCAACTCCCCCCTAAACAAACAAAAAAATCTCCCTGAAAACGTCTGTACACTTCCCAGTAGCCATTACTATATGTAAACACAGGTCAAAGTTTGTAACATACAGCCCCTCCCACGGGGACTGCGGGGGAGTCAGTCATCCCCAAAGACATAGTTATTAGGTTTTTCGACTACGGTGAATAAAATGGCTATCTCAGAATTTTGATCCGGTGACTTTGGGGGAAAATGAGCGTGGGAGGGGGCCTAGGTGCTCTCCAATTTTTTTGGTCAGTTAAATAGGGCACTAAAACTTTTAGTTTCCGTTAGAATGAGCCCTCTCATGACATTCTAGGGCCACTGAGTCGATACGATCGTCCCTGGGAAAAAAAAATAAAAAAATAAATAAACACGCATCCGTGATCTGTCTTCTGGCAAAACATGCGAAATTCCACATTTTTTGTAGATAAGAGCTTGAAACTTCTACGATAGGGTTCTCTGATACGCTTAATCTGATGGTGTGATTTTTGTTAAGATTGTATTACTTTCAGGGGGTGTTTCTCCCTCTTTTCTAAAATGAGGCACATTTTCTAAGGCTCGTAACTTTTGATGGGTAAGACCAATCTTGATAAAACTTATATATTTAAAATAAGCATTAAAATGTAATTATTTTGATGTAACTATTGGCATCAAAAATACAGTTTTAGAGTTTCGGTTACTATTGACTTGGGTCACTCCTTACTACAGTTCGTTATCACGAACTGTTTGATTTTAAAAAATTTCCAGGGGCATTTCTATGGAAGGGATGGTCTTATAAACTTCGGAGGGGGACATTTAATTGGAAGTCGAAAGTTCTAGTGACCTTCTTAAAAGTCAAAATTAATCGGAGGACAGCAAGTCTCCTCCCCCAGGACTTCTCTCCCCTAAATACATCCGATCAATATTTTGATATAGCTATTTTGTTCAAAATAGTCCAAAGGTCCAATAACTACGCCTCTGGGATTGACAGAACCCATCACAGCCCCTACAGTAAGGGGTTATAACCTATGCAAGTTGCTATTTGTTAAGTATAAGGTTTTTATGGAGGGGGTAGTCGTAAAAACGTCGGAGGAGGCTGAATCGATTTGAAATCAAAATTTCAGTTCCCTTTTTAAGAAATTCCAGCTCTTTTCCCCCCAATATTTTCGACCAAAATTTTAAGACCGCTATTTTGTTCAAAATAGCCCGGTGAGGTCAAATAACTATAGTCCCGGGTTTGATACACCCCCCTCCTGCCCTCGGGGCATGGGCTATAAGTTATGCTAGCTGCTAATTGTTAACATATACGGTTTTATGGAAGGGGTTGTCGTATTAAATTTGGAGGGGGGCTCATTCGATCGGAAATCTAAAGCTCTAGTTCCTTTTTAAAAGTCCAAAGAGCTTAAAGGTCCCAAAATATACCTGGTTAAAATTCTGAGATAACCATTTTGTTTAATTTAGTTGGAAGGCCAAATAACTATCCTTCCGGCTCGACCCCCCTCCTCCAGCCCCCATTGCAAGGGCTTTAAGATATGAAAGTTTCTTATTGATAACATATAGAATTTTTATGGAAGGGGTAGTTGTATAAACTTTATTTGAAACAGTAAACTTTTAGTACCCTAGTTAAGAAAGATCAAAGGACACTCCCCTCCCCAAGCCGTTTTTCCCCAAATGCATCAGATCAAAATTTTGAGATAGCCGTTTTGTTCAAAATAGTTCAAAGAAACCAATAACTATACCCCCTTCAGTCTCCGGGCAAGGGTTAAAAGTTAAGCAATTTTCCATTTGTTAACGCGTAAGGATTTTTATAGGAAAGGAGAACATGTTTGATCCTGTGTTTCCAAAAAGGCTTAGGTTATTAAGGTCAAACTTTAAGGAAATGATGAGACGGATGCCGACACAACCAAAACACTGTTGCTGGTTGGGCTTGCTGGTTGTGAAAAGAGAATATCAGCAATATCTGAGGAACAACTGAGGGAAATAAGTTGAAATTTCAAGATATGTTGAAAAGATGTTGAAGAGAGAAATTTGAGACACAGTTTTAAAGTCTGTTGTAGGATGAACGATTACATTTGAATACGTGGTCACTTTTTGACCTCTCACATATCATTTATAGTTTGTTATCAAACTCGTCTGGTGCTACCAGTACTTTCTGGAAGAGGCAGTCTGGGAGTCTTGAGTTGTTTTTAGCTGTTTAACCGTTTTTAGACTGTACAATCATGCTTGCTCATCCTTTTCTTTGCTATCTACTTGTCCTTCAGTTCATTTCTTTTTGGTGTCAGTCAATATTCTAATTCCACCTCTTAAACGGTTTCCATGACCAGTTCTCAGTGTTCCGTCTGCCGATGGAATGGTCTAAGCAATTCTGGAGAGACCAAACTTGACTTTTAGCAGTTAGAATATTGGTATCTAGATCTAACGATTCTGAAGTAGATTCATAAGTTGATCCCCATATAAGAGTAGCCTACCGGTAGTTAAAGAAGGAAAGAAGGGCACTTCCGCGAAAATGTCATGAAAGGATACCTACCGGTAGATCTGACTAATGAAATCATTTTTAATGGAAAATTTTTTTCGTATGTGGATCACTAGAGAGCTTTACCACCTTGTAAGTAGATATGTGTTTACCCAGATTCAGATAAAGCCAATTTTTTTTTTTTTTTCATTTTTCTTAGTTATTACTGAATAGATTTGAAGCCTCCAACATTCAAAGTTTGCGTTTTGTGTGGCCAGTAGGGTTGAAAAGTAAGCATTTTGCTGCCAAACCTCTTACACAGGTTGACCAAACTGGGTGTAAGTAGCTGTCGGAGAGAGAAACAGGATTTCTATTATCTGTCTTTTTTTCGATTTCTTCTGTTGTTTGTAAAAGCAGACCACTGTTCACCCATCTACACGAATGGGCTGGTCTTAATGTGCTAAGAGAAGCGTTGCATATGATACATTGCACAAAGTGCACCCAAGGGAATTCAAAATATTGAACTACTAAGCTTTCTAATTGAGGGCTGAATACTTGCCTTTTAAGGTGTTTTTGTCAAACTAAAATGATAGCCATCACTTTAAGCGTCACAGCTGGATAGTTGAGAAGGGGAATGTTCGTCTGCAATAGCTATTTCTCTATTGGTACTTGAAAATAGTCTTTTAAGGTTGTCCCCTTAATACCAAATTCTTCCACAGCTTTTTGCATAGTGATTTGTGAAATATGACGGCTTTGGCTACCTTCTTAATGCATTCCATAATGGGGCAACTTGGCATTTTACGTCTATACCGTCTTGGCACAGCCGTGAATTTTTATTAAAGATTTTTCTTTAAGGAATAAAAAAAAACAGAGTTATCTCACGAGTTAAAGCTAAAGAAGCAAGTGGATAGCAAGAAATTGTGAATCATAAAAGTAATTGGCTTAAGATTGAATATTAACATTCCAAAGTTCTTTAAATTGACAAACATTTTTTATATATGAAACAACTACAGAAGAGAGAATAATAAGGAATTTTTTGCCCAAGACAGTGAACCAACAAAAACTATTTGAATATTTCGGCCCTATATCTAAGGGCCGTCTTCAGCAAAGAAAATAATAAACCATAAAACACTTACAATAAAAGTTTTCGGTTAAAATCCATTCTTTTTTTAAAATGGGCTTGGCATCATTACTTCTTAACGAAAAAATCAGCCAAAACTGTGTGATAAAAGCTAACATTTTACAAGCTAAAAAGGTTCATTCATTGAACTAACTGTATTTATTAAAAATTGGAACAATTTCTTATTGCGATTACATAAAAAAACTAGTTTTTCTAACTGAAAGTAAGGAGCGACATTAAAACTTAAAACGAACAGAAATTACTCCGTATATGAAATGGGTTGTCCTCTCCACAATCCTTCGCTCTTTACGCTAAAGTTTGACTCTTTACCACAATTCTGCTTTTTAAAACAATTAAAAGCTTTAGCGTAAAGAGCGAGGGATTGCGGAGGGGACAACCCATTTCATATGCGGAGTAATTTCTGTTCGTTTTAAGTTTTAGTTGTTTTAAAAAGCAGAATTGTGGTAAAAAGTCAAAGTTTAGCGTAAAGAGCGAAGGATTGCGGAGGGGACAACCCATTTTATATACGGAGTAATTTTTGTTCGTTTTAAGTTTTAATGTCGCTCCTTACTTTCAGTTAGAAAAACTATTTTTTTATGTAATTTCTGAACGTTTTTGAATTAATGCATGTTTGATTTTGGCTCTCCACACATAAATTATTAAAATGAAATTTACATTTTAATTCCTTTTTTGGCTAAATGGCTTTCTCTTAGTTCTGATCAGACGATTTTGAGAAATAAGGGATGGGGAAGGAGGCCGAGTTGCCCTCCAATTTTTCGGTTACACAAAAAAGTAACTATAAATTTTTATTTTTAACAAATTTTCTTATTAATAAAAAATATACGTAACTTAAGAATTAACTTACGTAACAAACTTTTATATTCTTAAATTTTTATTATGTATATGAGGGGGTTTGTAACCTCGTTAATACCTCGCTCTTTACACTAAATCGTAAGTTTTGTGCCGATTCTTTAAGAATGACCCCTGAATCAGAAAGGCCGTAGAATAAATACTTGAAATTACTAAAAATACTATAGCATACAGAGCGAGGTATCTATCTCCTCCTAAATACCTCGCTCTTTATGCTAAAGTATTTTTAGAACCCCTCATATGCGTAATAATCTCTGTTCGTTTTAAGTTTCAATGCTACTCCTTACTTTCAATTGAAAAAACTTTTCCGTGTTTATTTTTTCATTGTTTTTTTTTATAGTAATTTTAGAAAATCCTGCGCCCTTTTCATTGAATTTTTCTTCCTCCATGACATATTTCACCGAGGAAAGCTCCTCCCACATAGCCCCCTCCCCTCAACCCCACCCTCAAAACCAAAAAAATTCCCTGAAAACGACTGTACACTTCCCAATAAGCATTATTATATGTAAACACTGGTCGAAGTTTGTAACTTTCAGCCCCTCCCCCAGGGACTGTGGGGGAGTAGGTCATTCCCAAAGACATAGTTATTATGATTTTTGACTATGGAGAACAAAATGGCTGTCTCAAAATTTTGATCTGTTGACTTTGGAGAAAAAATGACCGTGGGAGGGGGCCTAGGTGCCCTCCAATTTTTTGTTCGCTTAAAAAGGGCAGTAGAACTTTTCATTTCCGTTAGAATGGGCCCTCTCGCAACTTTCTAGGACCACTTGGTCGATACGATGACTCCTGGAAAAAAAAAAAAACAAACAAACAAATAAACACGCACCCGTGGTTTGTCTTCTGGCAAAAAATACGAAATTCCACATTTTGTAGATAGGAGCTTGAAAATTTTGCTATAGGGTTCTCTGATACGCGGAATGCGATGGTGTAATTTTTGTTAAGATTCTTAGACTTTTAGGGGGTGTTTCCCCTATTTTTTTAAATAAGACAAATTTTCTCAGGCTCGTAACTTTTGCTGACAAAGACCAAATTTAATGAAACTTATATATTTAAAATCAACATGAAAATCCGATTCTTTTGATGTAGATTTTAGCATCAAAATTCCGTTATTTAGAGTTTCGTTTACTATTGAGCCGGCTCGCTCCTTACTACAGTTCGTTACCACAAACTGTTTGGTATTTGCCTTCTCTGCAGCTAATCTTGTAGTTCTTTCGGGATTGGGCTTGTTTTTATTCGTTCCTATTTTTGTTTTATTTTGAATTAGATTATTTCCTGTAACTAATTTTGTGTACATAGGGTTGAGTGTGTATTCACCCAAGTCTCTATTTAGGGATGTATTGCTATTTAAGTTTTGTTTGATTTGGATTGCCTCGCGGACTGTTTGTTTGATTCCTAGGTCATTGCTAATTAGCATTGTTTCGTAAAATAGAACATAATCAAACAGTTCGTGGTAACGAACTGTAGTAGGGAGCGACCCGGCTCAATAGTAAACGAAACTCTAAAAAAACGGAATTTCGATCCTAAAAGATACATCAAAAGAATCGGATTTTTATGGCACTTGGTATTAACCAAGTGACATAGAGCAATCGCAAATTCTGTCGGTCTTTCTGTCGGTCCCGGTTTTGCTACTTTAGGCACTTCCAGGTAAGCTAGGACGATGAAATTTGGCAAGCGTATCAGGGACCGGACCAGATTAAATTAGAAATAGTCTTTTTTCCGATTTGACCATCGGGGGGGGGGGGGGAATGGGGGCCGGTTAATTCGGAAAAAACAGAAAAAATGAAGTATTTTTAACTTATGAGCGGGTGATGGGATCTTAATGAAATTTGATATGTGGAATGATATTGTGTCTCAAAGGTCTTATTTTAAATTAAATAAAAAAAAAACTAGTTTTTTTAACTGAAAGTAAGGAGCGACATTAAAACTTAAAACGAACAGAAATTACTCCGTATTTGAAATGGGTTGTCCCCTCCGCAGTCCCTCGCTCTTTATGCTAAAGTTTTTAATTGTTTTAAAAAGTAGAATTGTGGCAAAGAGTCAAACTTTAGCGTAAAGAGCGAGGGATTGCGGAGGGGACAACCCATTTCATATAAGGAGTAATTTCTGTTCGTTTTAAGTTTTAATGTCGCTCCTTACTTTCAGTTAAAAAAACTAGTTTTTTTATTTAATTTCTGAACGTTTTTGAATTAATGCATGTTTGATTTTGGCTCTCCGCACATAAAATATTGAAATGAAATTAGTATATTAATTTTTTCTGGCTAAATGGCTTTCTCTTAGTTTTGATCAGACGATTTTGAGAAATAAGGGGTGGGGAAGGAGGCCTAGCTGCCCTCCAATTTTTCGGTTACTTCAAAAGCTACTAGAACTTTTAATTTTCAAAGAACGTTTTTATTAGTAAAAAATATACGTAACTTAAGAATTAACTTACGTAACAAACTTTTATATTCTTATATTTTTATTATGTGTACGAGGGGGTTTGTACCCTCGTTAATACCTCGCTCTTTACACTAAATCGTAAGTTTTGTCCCAATTCTTTAAGAATGACCCCTGAATCAAAAAGGCCGTAGAATAAATAGTTGAAATTACTAAAAATATTTTAGCATAAAGAGCGAAGTATTTATATCCTCCTAAATACCTCGCTCTTTATGCTAAAGTATTTTTAGAACCCCTCATATGCGTAATAATCTCTGTTCGTTTTAAGTTTCAATGCTATTCCTTACTTTCATTTGAAAAAACGTTTTCATGTTTATTATTTCATTGTTTTTTTATAGTAATGCTAGAAAATCCTGCGCCCTTTCCATTGAAATTCTTCCCCCATGACATATTCCTCAAAGGAAAGATCCTCCCACAAAGCCCTCTCCCATCAACCCCACCTCCCAAACCAAAAAATCCCCCTGAAAACGTCTGTACACTTCCCAATAACCATTACTATATGTAAACACTGGTCAAAGTTTGTAACTTGCAGCCCCTCCCCCAGCGATTGTGGGGGAGTAAGTCATTCCCAAAGACATAGTTATTATGGTTTTCGACTATGTGGAACAAAATGGCAATCTCAAAATTTTAATCTGTTGACTTTTGGAAAAAAATTAGCGTGGGAGGGGGCCTATTTGCCCTCCAATTTTTTTATCACTTAAAAAGGGCACTAGAACTTTTCATTTCCGTAAGAATGAGCCCTTTTGCGACACTCTAAGACCAATTGGTCAATACGATGACCCCTGGGGAAAATGAAAAAAAAAACAACAAACAAACAAATAAACACGCACGTGTGATTTGTCTTCTGGCAAAAAATATGAAATTCCACTTTTTTAGATAGGAACTTGAATTTTTTGCTATAGAGTTCTCTGATATGCCGAATGCGATAGTGTGATTTTCGTTAAGATTCTATGTCTTTTAGGAGATGTTTCCCCCTTTTTTCGAAAATAGGGCAAATTTTCTCAGGCTCGTAACTTTTGATTGGTAAAACTAAACTTGATGAAACTTGAGCAGGGTCGCTCCTTACTACAGTTCTTTACCACGAACTGTTTGAAAAGAAAATAATTCGGTATTTCGGGGCTTCTGACATTATTACTCCTTTGTGGAAGTTAGGCTCAAATTGGAAAAGGATTATATTTTTTCTCTGGGCCCCTTCCACCTCTTAGTTCGTTTATTTTCCTGTTAGTTTTCACCTGTTTTCGCTTTATAGTTGTGTTATCTCTTAGCAGTTCTTTCGTTTTTTGAGTTATAGTTGTGGTATATATGTTTTATCGCTCGTATAGTTGTGTTATTTTCAAATTATACTCCATAATAGAGAGGCTCCGAACACCCAACATTGTATATTAAGCTCTGAATTTGACGTTTTTTTCTAACGTGACCAGATTCGTCCTGCGCCCTTTTCATTGAATATTTTCTCCATGACATATTTCTCCAAGGAAAGATCCTCCCAAATAGCCCCCTCCCTCAACCCTACCCCCAAAACCAAAAAAATCCCCCTGAAAACGTCTGTACACTTCCCAATAACCATTATTATATGTAAACACTGGTTGAAGTTTGTAACTTGCAGCCCCTCCCCCAGGGACTGTGGGAGAGTAAGTCATCCCCAAATACATAGTTATTATGATTTTCGACTATGCTAAACAAAATGGCTATCTCAAAATTTTGATCCGTTGACTTTGGGAAAAAATGAGCGTGGGAGGGGGCCTAGATGCCCTCCAATTTTTTTGGTCACTTGAAAAGGGCACTAGAACTTTTCATTTCCGTTAGAATGAGCCCTCTTGCGACATTCTAGGACTACTTGGTCGATACGATGACCCCTGGGAAAAAAAACAAACAAAAAAACAAATAAACACGCACCCGTGATTTGTCTTCTGGCAAAAATGCAAAATTCCACATTTTTATAGATAGGAGCTTGAAACTTCTACAGTAGGGTTCTCTGACACGCTGAATCTGATGGTGAACACACTGAATCGTTAAGATCCAACGACTTTTAGGGGGTGTTTCCCCCTATTTTCCTAAATAAGGCAAATTTTCTCAGGCTCGTATCTTTTGATGGGTAAGACTAAACTTGATGAAACTTATATATTTAAAATCAGCATTAAAATGCGATTCTTTTGATGTAGCTATTTATATCAAAATTCAATTTTATAGAGTTTTGGTTACTATTGAGCCGGATCGCTCCTTACTACAGTTCGTTACCACGAACTGTATGAATGCTAGAAAATCCTGCGCCCTTTTCATTGAATTTTTCTTCCCCCATGACAGATTCCTCCAAGGAAAGATCCTCCAACATAGCCCTCTCCCCTCAGCCCCACACCCAAACAAAATAAAACCCCCCTGAAAACGTCTGTACACTTCCCAATAACCATTACTATATGTAAACACTGGTCAAAGTTTGTAACTTTCAACCCCTCCCCCAGGGATTGTGGGGGAGTAAGTCATCCCCAAAGACATAGTTATTATGGTTTTCGACTATGCTGAACAAAATGGCTATCCCAAAATTTTGATTTGTTGACTTTGGGAAACAAATGAGCGTGGGAGGGGGCCTAGATGCCCTCCAATTTTTCTGGTCACTTAAAAAGGGCACTAGAACTTTTCATTTCCGTTAGAATGAGCCCTCTTGCGACATTCTAGGACCACTTGGTCGATACGATGACCCCTGGGGAAAAGAAAAAAAAACAAACAAATAAACACGCACCCGTGATTTGTCTTCTGGCAAAAAATACAAAATTCCACATTTTTGTAGATAGGAGCTTGAAACTTCTACAGTATGGTTCTCTGATACGCTGAATCTGATGGTGTCATTTCCGTTAAGATTCTACGACTTTTAGGGGGTGTTTCCCCCTATTTTCTTAAATAAGGCAAATTTTCTCAGGCTCGTAACTTTTGATGGGTAAAACTAAGCTTAATGAAACTTATATATTTAAAATCAGCACTAAAATGCGATTCTTTTGATGTAGCTATTGATATCAAAATTCAATTTTTTAGAGTTTTGGTTACTATTGAGCCGGGTCGCTCCTTACTACAGTTCGTTACCACGAACTGTTTGATTCCGACCGGATCTGATGACATTGGGGAGAGTTGGAGGGGGAAACCTAAAATCTTGGAAAACACTTAGAGTGGAGGGATCGGGATGAAACTTGATGGGAAAAATAACCACAAGTCCCAGATACATGATTGACATTATCGGAACAAATCCGCTCTCTTTGGGGTAGTTGGGGGGGGGGGGGGGTTAATTCTGAAAAATTAGAAAAAATGAGGTATTTTTAACTTACGAACGGGTGATCGGATCTCAATGAATTAGAAATGTTTAGAAGGATTTCGTGTCTTAGAGCTCTTATCTGAAATCCCGACCGGATCTGGTGACATTGGGGGGGGAGGAAGTTGGGAGGGGAAACCTAAAACTTGGAAAACACTTAGAGTGGAGGGATCGGGATGAAACTTGGTGGGAAAAATAAGCACAAGTCCTAGATACATGATTGACATAACCTCTCTTTGGGGTAGTTGGGGGAGGGGTTATTTCTGAATAATTAGAAAAAATGATGTAATTTTAACTTACGAACGGGTGATCAGATCTCAATAAAATTTGATATTTAGAAGGATATCGTGTCTCAAAGCTCTTATTTTAAATCCTGACCCGATCTGGTGACATTGGTGGAAGTTTGGGGTGGGGAACCTAAAATCATGGAAAACGCTTAGATTGGAGGGATCGGGATGAAACTTGGTGGGAAAAATAAGCAAAGTCTTACATACGTGATTTACATAATTGGAACGGATCCGCTCTATTGAGGGGGGGAGGGGGTTAATTCTGAAAAATAAGAAAAAAGGACGTATTTTTAACTTACGAAGGAGTGATCGGATCTGCATGAAACTTCATATTTAGAAGGACCTCGTAACTCAGATATCTTATTTTAAATCTCAACCGGATCAAGCGTAACTGGGGCACTTGGAGGGACCAGAAATCTTAGAAAATACTTAAAGCGGTGAGATCAGGATGAAATTGAATGGGAAGAATAGAAACATGTCTAAGATACGTGACTGACATAACCGGACCAGATCTGCTCTCTTTGGTGGAATTGGGAGGGGGGTAATTTTGAAAATTGAGGTGTTTGTAACTTACGAAAGGGTGACCAGATCTTAATGAAATTTGATATTTAGAAGGATCTTGTGCTTTAAAATTCTAATTCTAAATTCCGACCAGATCCTGTGACATTGGGGGGAGTTGGATGGGGAAACCGGAATTCTTGGAAAACGTGAAATTTGGGGTATTTTTATCTTGCGTATAGATGATCGAATCTTAATGAAATATGATTTTTAGAAGGAATTCATGTCTCAGAGCTCTTATTTCAAATCCCGACCAGATCTTTTGAAATTGGGGGGGGGTGGAGGGGGAAATCTTGGAAAAACACTTGGAGTGGAGGAATCGGGATGAAGCTTGGTTTATAGAATAAACAAATGTCCTTGATACGTGATTGACAGAATCGTACTGGATTCACCCTCTTTGGGGGAGTTGGAGGGAGGGGTTCAGTGATTTGGTGAGTTTGGTGCTTCTGGACGTGCTAGGACGATGAAAATTGGTAGGCGTGTCAGGGAGCTGCGCAATTTGACTTGATAAAGTCATTTTCCCAGATTCGACCATCTGGGGGGCTAAAGGGAGAGGAAAAGTTAGAAAAAATTAGGTATTTATAACTTACGAGTGGGATATCGAATCTTAATTAATTTTGATATTTAGAAGGACATCGTGACTCAGAGCTCTTATTTTAAATCCTGACCGGCATTAAGCCACTTATTTTCGTTTTTAAATTAATCTATTGATTCATAGAATTTTGTTAGAGCTCACACCATATGATCTCTTGGCTATTAGCTCTTCTCGCCTCGTCACAAGTGCCATATCAGCTCTTTGCTCTTGTTATGATGATTTTAAATGAATAAGTTTCATTAAATTTAGTCTTTGTCATCAAAAGCTACGAGCCTGAGAAAATTTGCCTGATTTTGGAATATAGGGGGAACACCCCCTAAAAGTCATAGGATCTTAACGAAAATCACACCATCGCATTCAGCGTATCAGAGAACCCTTCAGAAGAAATTTCAAGGTCCAATCTACAAAAATGTGGAATTTCGTATTTTTTGCCAGAAGACAGTGTTTATTTGTTTTTTTTTTTTTTTTTTTTTCCCCAGGGGTCATCATTGTTGGTTTTTTCCCCAGGGGTCATCATACCGACCAAGTGGTCCTAGAGTGTTGCAGAAGGGCTCATTCTAACAGAAATGAAAAGTTTTAGTGCCCTTTTTAAGTGACCAAAAAATTGGAGGGCACCTAGGCCCCCTCCCACGCTCATTTTTTCCCAAAGTCAAAGGATCAAAATTTTGAGATAGCCATTTTGTTCCGCATAGTCAAAAACCACAATAACTATGTCTTTGGGGATGACTTACTCCCCCAAAGTCCCTGGGGGAGAGGCAGCAATTTATAAACTTTGACCAATGTTTACATACAGTAATGGGTATTGGGAAGTGTACCGACGCTTTCAGGGGAATTTTTTTGGTTTGGGTGTGGGGTTGAGGGGAGGGGGATATGTGGGAGGATCTTTCCTTAGTGGAATATTCCATAGGGGAACAGAAATTCAATGAAAAGGGTGCAGGATTTTCTAGCATTACTATTAAAAAAAAAACAATGAAAATATAAACATGAAAAAGTTTTTTCAATTGAAAGTAAGGAGTAGCATTAAAACTTAAAACTAACAGAGATTATTACACATATGAGGGGTTCTAAAAATACTTTAGCATAAAGAGCGAGGTATTCAGGAGGAGATAAATACTTCGCTCTTTATGCTAAAGTATTTTTAGTAATTTCAACTATTTATTCTACGGCCTTTCTGATTCAGGGATCATTCTTAAAGAATTGGGACAAAACTTAAAATTTAGTGCGAAGAGCGAGGTATTAACGAGGGGACAAATCCCCTCATATATATATACTTAAAAATATAAAAATATAAAAGTTTGTTACGTAAGCTAATTCTTAAGTTACGTATATTTTTTACTAATAAAAAAGTTCGTTGAAAATTAAAAGTTCTAGTTGCCTTTTTAAGTAACCGAAAATTTGGAGGGCAACTAGGCCTCCTTACCCAACCCTTATTTCTCAAAATCGTCTGATCAAAACTAAGAGAAAGCCATTTAGCCAAAAAAAGAATTAATATGAAAATTTCATTTTAATAATTTATGCAGGCCTTCTGTGAGCCAAAATCAAACATTCATTAATTCAAAAAATTTCAGAAATTAAATAAAAAAACTAGTTTTTTGAACTGAAAGTAACGAGCGACATTAAAACTTAAAACGAAAAGAAATTCCTCCGTATATGAAATGGGTTGTCCTCTCCGCAATCCCTCGCTCTTCACGCTAAAGTTTGACTTCGCCACAATTCTACTTTTTAAAACAATTAAAGACTTAAGCGTAAAGAGCGAGGGATTGCGGAGGGGACAACCCATATCATATACGGAGTAATTTCTGCTCGTTTTAAGTTTTTTGTCGCTCCTTTCTTTCGGTTAAAAAAGCCAGTTTTTTTTATTTAATGGTTCTAAAAGCAATCATATTTTTGAAAATCCAAACCATTATGTTCTATTTGACGAAACAATTCTAATTAGCAATGACCAAGAATCAAACAAACAGCCCGCGAGGCAATCGAAATCAAACGAAACTTAAATATTAATACATCCCTAAATAGAGACTTGGGTGAATACACACTCAACCCTATTTACACAAAATTAATTACAGAAAATAATCTAATTCAAAATAAAACAAAAATAGGAACGAATAAAAACAAGCCCAATCCCAAAAGAACTACAAGATTAGCTGCAGAGAAGGCAAATATCGCAATAAGAAATTATTCCAATTTTTAATAAATACAGTTAGTTCAATGAATGAACCTTTTAGCTTGTAAAATGTTAGCTATTTATCACTTAGTCTTGGCTGAACTTTTCGTTAAGAAGTAATGATGCCAAGGCTTTATTTTTAAAAAAAAGAATGGATTTTTAACCGAGAACTTTTATTGTAAGTGTTTTATTGTTTATTATTTTCTTTGCTGAAGACGGCTCTTAGATATAGGGCCGAAATATTCAAATAGGTTTTGCTGGTTCACTGTCTTGGGAAAAAAAAAGTCCTCATTATTCTCTCTTCTGTAGTTGTATTATGGAAAGGCAGTGTGGTCTTCGTCATTATTTATATATGATGATAAAGAAGAGAATATTTGTTTATGGGAAACTTTCAAATTGCATAGGAAATTGAAGGAAAATTCCAAGAAGTATTATAGCTTTATTTTGTATCATCTGGAGAGGTTTTAAGCTCTCGAAAATTAGGCAAAATAATATGGTTAGTCATCTTTGAAAGTAAAAATGTATGTTTTCGACCAAAAAGTTGGCTACTCCGGACATTTCAGTAAAGTTTCCGAAGTTACCCCTTAAAATATCCCCGAAATAGCCCCGCTGTCACTGTAAGCGGTTGAACATGCGTCCTGGACAAACCAGAACAGATGGCAGCGTTTTCCTTTTCAAACAGTTTTTGGTAACGAACTGTAAGTAAGGAGCAGCCCGGCTCAATAGTAATCGTAACCCTAAAAAACATAATTTTTATACCAATAGACAAATCAAAAGAATAAGACTGTTATTTTGATTTTAAATATACAAGTTTCATCAAGTTTAGTCTTAGTGATCTAAAGCTATGAGCCTGAAAAAAATTCGGAAAAAAAATCAAAGAAAGAGAAAATATCCCATAAAATTCATAGAAAGTTAAAGAAAATCACACCATCAGATTCAGTGTGTCAAAGAACCCTGTTGTAGAAGTTTCAAGCTTCTATCTGCAAAAATGTGGAATTTTATTTATTGCCAGAAGAAAGATCACGGATGGGTCGCAGAAAAAAGCTGGATTTCTATTATCTGTCTTTTTTGCAGATTTCCCAGCATTAAAAAAAATATCAAAAATTGATTTTTTTAAAACTGAAAATAAAGAAGAACATAAAAACTTAAAACAAACATAAATTATTTCGTATATTCAAACTTTATGGTAAAGAGCGAGGTATTGACTAGGGGACGCATCTCCTGATATACGTAATAAAAATATACGAATATAGAAGATTGTTACTAAGTTAATTCGTAAGTTTAATTCGCATATTTGTTACTAATAAAAACATTCCAAAAATAAAATTAAAAGTTCTAGTGCCTTTTTTACGTAACCAACAAAATTGGAGGGCAACTAGGTCCCTTTTCTGCCCCTTTTTCCCAAAATCGCCCAATCTGAATTTTGAGAAAGCTATTTAGTCAAAGAAAAGTAAAACTCATGAGTAAATTTTGTTTTAATTATTCATGTATGGTGAGCAAAATCAAAACTTGCATCAATTCAAAAATGTTCAGAAATTATATAAAAAACATGTTTTTTTTAACTGACAGTAAGGAGCAACAATAAAACTTAAAGCAAACAGAAATTATTCCGTATATGAAAGGAGCAGTTACCTCATCAACACCTCGCTCTTTACGCTAAAGTTCGATTCTTTCTCACAACTCCATTTTTTGAAACAATAAAAAACTTTAGCGTGAAAAGCGAGGTGTTGAGGAGAGGACAACCCATTCATATACAGAATAATTTTTGTTCCTTTTAAGTATTAATGTCGCTCCTTACTTTCAGTTAGAAAAAAAATTGATTTTTATTTAATCCAAAAACAGAAATAGCTCTAGGAACACCTAACTTGAAGCTACTAAGTTTGAATGTTATTGAAACTCCCGGTGAGCTGCTATAGAATTTACATGAGGATCGAAAAATCACGGGACTTACCTTCAAAATTACTTTTATTCCAGTTTTTTCAAAACGATTAAACTCTTGGCTTTTTTAATGCACTTCCCTAAGATATTGCTAGAAAACACTATTTCATTATTTTTTTATGGAATTTTGTAGACGGCAATTAGCAGGAATTAGCTTTTCCAGATCAATCCCTTGTCTGGGATAACCCCGGTCTCCCCTACTTTTAAGAATGCTATGCCTCTATAGCCCCAGGGTAGGGGCTGTAAATTCTGCAATTCACCTGCTGTTTACATGCAGGATTTTATCATTAGTTTTGGGCGTATCCGAAAAGGTAATTAAGGTGAGACCTTGGCTCATCTTAATAGGCATATTAAACTGAATCAAAACGCCCTATGTTCATCCATTTTATCAAAAAAGAGAACCTGGAATATTTTAAGAACAGCCGAGGGTATTGAGTTGAAACCTTCAGAATATGTTTGGGGGGCTGTTGAAATTGGTTTGAAGGGCCACCAGATCCCTCCCATGCTTTTTTAAGATGAGGGGCATAATGATGAGGGGAAATGCTGAGGGGCATATTAAACTAAATGTAAAGATACTATGTACATCCTGTTTTTCAAAAGGTGCTTTTGCAGTGTCACAAGAAAATCTGAGGATATTAAGTTTAAACTTTCAGAGTATGTTGAGGAAGATGTTATAAAGTGGTCTAAGGGTAAGTAGTCTCCCTGCCGTTCCTTTTTTAGCTGCCATCACTCGGAGGATATGTGATCAAAATTTTAGAACAGCTATCTTGATCAAAATAGTCGAAAAAGTCAAATAACTTTAATTTCAAGGATTGCTTAACCCCCAAAGCCCCTGAGGTAAGTGTTGTAAGTTGTATAACTCGACGATTTTTTATATACAAGGTTGGTTATTGGGAAAAGACGGCTTGCATAATTATGAATCACCAAAAGAGCACATAATATTAAGGAAAAACTGTCAGAAAATGTTGAGGGGGATGTCAAACAAAATCAAAGTGCACTCTAAGCATTAGGGTTTTTGAAACGATACAGCAGCAATATGTAAGGAGCGGCTGAGGGTGTTAAGTTGAAGTTTAAAGGCATGTTGGGAGGCATGTATAAAGGGAATGAAGGGCAGGTGCCCCTCCCTCCTCTTGTCCTTTTAGATTCTCTCCTTAACATTGATAGGTATCTTAAAAAGTCATTTTATTCGAAATAGTCAAAACATCTAATAGCTAAGCCTCTGGGGAGGTCCTGCTTCTGCAGCCCCGGGCATAAGAAATATAATTGATGCAGTTTGTCCTTTTTTTAAATACAGACTTTATCATTAGGAAAGGGGGGATGTTGGAGATGCTCCCTAAAAGTGTAAGGGTATTGAAACGAAACTTTGGGAAATGTTGAGGGGTATGTCGAGCTAAATCAAAAGAAACAATATGTATCCAAGTTATCAAAAAGGCCTATCTGCAATATCTTAGGAAGAGTTAAGGGTATTAGCTATAAGCTTTCAGGGCCCCTTCTACTACCCAGAGGCGCCATTTGGACCAAATCTTGGGGTGGGCATGACCTCCATCTTGCCCCCCCCCGACTCACTTTGTGTCGCGTAATCATCTAGGAAATGGGCATTTGACAGAACTCGAGAATTTTACTATGCATCTTACCTACTTTCAAAGTTTACAATGATTAATAGCAAATAGCGTAATTACCCCAAGGGTCGTCAAGTAATTACGCTCTTTGGTTAATAGGCGTGCAGTAATTTCAAATCAATTGGACAGAATGGATTATGTTGGACATAATGGATTATTATGGCCGGCAAAGGGCCCTGTGTGGTGGAAGCTTGGGCCCCCTGGAAAATCTGGGGTGGGCATTTGTATTATGTAGTATTTGTATAATTCTTTGTTGTATTTTCTATAATTTTGTAACTAAACTATTAGATTTTCATCATATTTTAGTATATTTCGTTATGATTAACCTAACTTAAATTATTGATTGTGTACTAGCTAACAAGGTAGTACCAGATGTTTTTCAAATAATAGTAAAGAGACATATTAAACTTAAGGCCAATAGAAACAAATTCTTATGATAGTTGAAACTCAAAAAGACCAGAAATAACTATTAAAGAATTAATGAAACCCCAAACAAACAGAAATTAAATAAGCGATAATAGCAAACTAACATAAAACAGATACTAATATAAATGAGTAAATAAATCTTAAAACGAGTAAAACTTAAAATGAGTCTTCATATCAAAAATAAAACGAACAAAATCACTACAAATAAGAATTCAGCTTCCGCCCCCTTCCTTAACCGTAAAAGTCTAAGGCCTACTGTGTCATTTGCATTTTATTGAAAACGAACTCTATTATAAATATTTTCTGTTGTACTTTCAACACTGAAAAAAAAATAAAATAAAATTACATTTGAATAAAATCTTGAAATGTTGAACTTCCATCAATTAATATCTACATATATCAAATATTAAGTTTATTTCCAAGGACTGTTCAAGACACATATAGTCAAACAGTTCGTGGTAACGGACTGTAGTAAGGAGCGACCCGGCTCAATAGTAGCTGAAACTCTAAAAATATAATTTTGATATCAATAGTTACATCAAAAGGATCGCATTTTAATGCTGATTTTTAATATATAATTTTAATCAAGTTTGGTCTTACCTATCAAAAGTTACGAGCCTGAGAAAATTTGCCTTATTTTAGAAAATAGGGGAAAACAACTGCTAAAAGTCATATAATCTTAACGAAAATCACACCATAAGATTCAGCGTATCAGAGAACCCTATTGTAGAAGTTTCAAGCTCCTATCTACAAAAATGTGTAATTCTGTATTTTTGGCCAGAAGGCAGATCACGGATGCGTGTTTATTTGTTGTTTTTTTTTTTCCAGGGGTGATCGTATCGAACCAGTGGTCCTAGAATCTTGTGAGAGGGCTCATTCTAACGGAAATGAAAAGTCATAGTGCCCTTTTTAAGTGACCAAAAAAATTGGAGGGCACCTAGGCCCCCTCCCACGCTAATTATTTTCCCAAAGTCACCAGATCAAAATTCTGAGATAGCCAATTTATTCAACGTAGTCAAAAAACCTTATAACAATGTCTTTGGGGACGACTTTCTCCCCCACAGTCCCCGTGGGAGGGGCCACAAGTTACAAACTTTGACCAGTGCTTACATATAGTAATGGTTATTTGGAAGTGTACAGACGTTTTCAGGGGGGTTTTTAGGTTGGGGGAGGAGTTGAGAAGAGGGGGATATGTTGGGGGAACTTTCCTGGGAGGAATTTTTCATGGGGGAAGAAAATTTTCATGAAGGGAGCGCAGAATTATCTAGCATTATTTAAAAAAATACAATGAAAAAATAAATATGAAAAAGTTTTTTCAACTGAAAGTAAGGAGAAGCATTAAAATTTAAAACGAACAAAAATTATTACGCATATGATGAGCTCACCTCCTCCTAATACCTCGCTCTTTTTAAACCTAAAGTATTTTTAGTAATTTCAACTATTTATTCTACGGCTTTTGTGATTCAGGGGTCATTCTTAAGAAATTGGAACAAAATTTAAGCTTTAGTGTAAAGAGCGAGGTTCTGAAGAGGGGGTGAACCCCTTTGTATACGTAACAAAAACATGAGAATACAGAAGTTCGCTACGTAAGCTAATTTGTAAGTTACGTATATCTCTTACTAATAAAAACATTCGTAAAAAAATTAAAAGTTCTTGCCGCCTTTTTAAATAACCAAAAATCGGAGGGCAACTAGGCCTCCTCCCCGGCTCCTTTTTTTCTCAAAATCATTCGATCAAAACTATAAGAAAGCCATTTAGCAAAAAAAAATAAATATGCAAATTTCGTTTTAATTATTCATCTGAGTAGAGCCAAAATCAAAACATGCATTGATTCAAAAACGTTCAGAAATTAAATAAAAAAACAAGTTTTTTTAACTGAAAGTAAGGAGCGACATTAAAACTCAAAACGAACAGAAATTACTTTGTATATGAAAGGAGATGCTTCCTCATCAACGCCCCGCTCTTTACGCGAAAGTTTTTTACTGTTTTAAAAAGTAGAGTTAAGAGAAAGAGTCAAACTTTAGCGTAAAGAGCGGGGCGTTGATGAGAAAGCATCTCCTTTCATATACGAAGTAATTCCTGTTCGTTTTAAGTTTTAATGTCGCTCCTTACTTTCCGTTAAAAAAAACTTGTTTTTTATTTATTCTAAATAAAACCCAATTATTGCTATTATTATTACTTCTGTAAATATAGGAGGTCCCTTATTACATGTCATCAAGACATCTATAAAACGAAGTAGCTTGCTCTCAAGAAAAATTGATGGGAGGTGGATAGTAAGTGTTCTAGTTATGTGTTTTCTGGGTCTGTACCCAATCTGACTCATTTGGGGTATGGGTGCCTAAATTCTTGTAACTGAGATATCTACTAGAAGAGGGTGCCGGATCTCGATTAAAAATTGTGGGCAACAAAAGCTCGCGTCCTAATTCTCTTTTTTGAGTTTGAACTCAATGCCACCTCTTAAAACAAATGGGGACGTGGACCTAAATTACTGGTGTCAAATGTGCGCTCAAAGGAGACCTTTCATCATGTCTTCCAGAAGATATTATCAGAGAATAAGATTAAATTTGGTTCATAGGGAACAAGATAGGCCTCTTTTGCTGTAGAGTCGGGCAGCAACTTGGTAATTCCAATTACTAAGAAAATTGAAAGCATTTCAAACTAGGGATGTGGATTGTTAATTTCGGTGGCAAAAAAGCAATAGGGTTATTTTGATGGTACCATATTACCCAGTCAACAATACCGGTCGTAGTGAGATTATTATCTGGCGTCTTTGGCTCCAAAAAGGACAAACTGCTACTCCAATTTTAGATCTTGGAGAATGTCGACCCGGGAACTAAAAACCCAATTTTACTCGAAGTGAGAACTTTTATCATATTTAAATCGAATCTGATCCAAGACAATGCTCTAGAGTTACCTTAGTAAAGAATATTTTGCCTTCTTCTCCCTGTTTCACATAGAAGAGTTTGTCATAGGAACTTCACTCGTATGAGTTTCACTCAATTGAAAACTAACAGCTCTACTACCTTTTAAAAAGTCAAAAGGGATTAGTGGGAAGACAGCGCTATTCCCGTCCCCCTATTTGCTACCCAACTACCTAAGTGACGCCCAATGATAATATTATTATGATATAGGATCTAAATTTTTGTATAGCCATTTTGTTCAAAAATGTCAAAAAATTTGATAAATATACCTACAAAGATGACATAACCCTACCGCAAGAGAAGGTCCACAAATTATGCAAATTCTCAACTGTTTAAAGGTAGTAGTTGCAGTGTAGCAGAAAAGGAGGGGGAGGTATATCTTATCTTGGGTGTTTTATTAGCTCAAAATGTTTTAGGATCGGTTTAAGGCCAAGAGAACCACGACTTTATTGGGTGTGGAGGGTTTTAGTGGGCTAAAGTCTATTTGTTCATAATCAGTTTGAACTTAAAGCCGTAAGTTATTTTAGGAGAGGAACCTAGCCAACCGAAAAAATTGCTTGGTGGAAAAGTATCCCCCCAGCCGGAAAAATGGTGAAAGAACTTCAGATAATCCTTGGTCTATCGTCCTAAGGATATACTAAATATATATCAGAGGCAGCTCTATAGCTTTGCCTATAGTAAAGAACCATAGGGCTTCAAGGCTTTTTTTCCCAGAAGCAGTTCATACGAAAGAGATGACCGTACAAACTTTGAAGGGGCTTATTCAATTCGAAATTGAAATTTCTTGCGCCCTTTTAAGAGTCGAAAGCGATCAGAGAGCAGCTGACACACCTCCCCACGCCCTGTTTTCCTTAAATACATACGATCAAAATGCTGTGATAACCATTTTGTTCAAATAGTACTAAGGTCAAATAAGTATGCCTTTAGGGTTGACAAACCCCTCCCCCAAGCTCGAAGACAAGTGTTGTAAGCTTTGCAAGTTGCCCATTGGTAATACCTAGGATTTTTATGGAAGAGTGGTCTTATGAGCTTTGGGAGGAGGCTAATTTGATTGGAAACCAAAGTTCTAGCTCCTTTTTAAGAGTTAAAAATGGTCGGAGGGCAACCAGACCCCACCCTCACACCCTTTTCCCCCCAAATGGATCCGTATAAAAATATTGATAGAGCCATTTTGTTTCAAATAGTCCATGGACAATATAAATGTGCCTCTGTAGTTGACATACCCCCTTGCCACCTGGGTAAGGGCTGAAATTTGTGCTTATTGCCCAGTGTTAACAGAGAAGGTTTTAATGGAAGGCTTTCACTTTCTTGGCTTAAAGCTCTTGCTCAGCAGGGTCACCAGCCTAGAGGGAACTAGCTGACAACACCGTCAGTCTTCTCTAATTAGCAAAGTTAACGGCCAAGGATGGGGCCTCATTTGGGTTAATGTTGCGATTGAGCAGGCGTTGGTTTACCACATCAGCCCATCTAGTGTGTGGCCTTCCTCAAGGGCGTTTCCAGCCATTTTCCGAGGGAATAAAGTCAGAGGTGATCCTTGCGGGAGAACTTAGAGGGAGACGGAGTAGGTGGCTGCACCACCTTAGAGAGTGGGCTTCTGCCTGAGTAGAGAAGTTCACCAGCTTGAAGGTCTCCAGGATCTCAGAATTATAAATCTTGTCATACCATTTGAAGCCTTTGACTCGGCACAGGTGTCTAGCCTGAACAGAATCGACCCTTCTTAGCTGTGTATGGGTTATCAGCCATGTCTTAAATGAATACAGCATGATGCTTGAGACTGTGGCGTTGTAAAGTCGGGCTTTGGTATGGAGGCTAATTTGCAGTTTGTGGAAGACTGCTATCAGGAGTTGTCCGACACAGTGCTTGCCTTGGCTGATCTGGCTGAGATTTCGGTGTCAAGTGTGTCACTTGAGAATATAATTGATCCGAGATATGTGAACTCCCTTACCACATCGACAGCTTGGCCGTTAATCTCAACAGTTGAGAGTGGTGCGGATGCGGTCTTTTCTATGGACATAATCTTAGTTTTCTTCCAGTTGATTTGCAGCCCAGCTCTAGAGGCTGTGGAGGAGAGTGTCTTGAGTGCAGTCTGAAGTTGGTCGAGATTGTCACTAAGGAGAGCTACATCGTCCACGCAGGCAACATCGGACAGAGTCCTCCCGGAATAACTGATGCCAAGAGGGTGGTTATGGTGCGTCTCGTTCAGGATGTGGTCGATGACGCAGTTAAACAGCTCAGGTGCAGCAGCGCGTCCTTACCGTACTCTATTTTGTATGGGGAAGGAAGAAGAAAGCTTCTCGTTAACCAGGACGGCGCTTTCGGTGTTGCTGTAAATTTCTTTAAATAGGCAGACTTTCTTTGTGGGTAGGCCCGCAGCTTTACTGTGGTCGTATAAACTTTGGAGGGGACTCATCCAATTCTAAATTGAAAATTCTAGTATACCTTTTAAGAGTCAAAAGAGATCAGAGAGTGAATAGCCTCCCCCCCCCCACGTGCATCCGGTCAAAATTTTAGATTGTAATTTTGTTCAAAATATTCCAAAGTTCAAATTACTAAACCTTCGGGGTTTACAGCTCCCCCTAAGGTGCAAGGACTATAAGTTATGCAATTTGCTCATTGTTAACATATAAGGTCTTTTATCAAGAAAAGAGGGCATGTCTCATCCTGGATCTCCAAAAAGCCTCAGAGTATCACAGTGAAACTTTAAAGAAAGGTTAAGAGGGATGCCAAACACAATCAAAAAACACTTGAATTGGGGGGCAACCAGGCAATCAGCCCCCTCCTTTCCTTGCCCTTTTTATGTGACCTTTCTCCTAAAAAATGCTCGAAATTTCATGACTACCGTTTTGTTCGAAATAGTCAAACTAGTCAAAAGGTGTAATAGCTAAGTTTCCAGAGATGCCATAGCCCCACGCGATCCCTGGGCAAGGATTGTAAACTATACGATTTATAAATTGTTTACAAGCAGAACTTATCATTAAGAAAAAAATAAAATTTGATTCTGAGTACATCCGAAAAGGTCAAAAATTTTAAGGCGAAACTTTGGAGAAAGTTGAGACGTATCTTGATCAAGAATCAAAAGGCACTATGTACATCCAATAAATCAAAAAGTGATCATAGAAAACTTAAAGATAGCAGGTACTAATAAAGATGAATAAATAAATCTTAAAAAGAGTAAAAATCAAATTGAATGTTCAATTCAGACTTAAAACGAATAAAAACTACTAGAAACAGGAGTTTTGCTACAGCCCTAAAGTTTCTAAGAATCATTACCGTTATATATTAAATGTTCAGTTTATTTTCATTTAGTTTTTTCTCGTCTTAAGATTTACTTATTCATCTATATTAGTACCTGCCATCTCTACGTTTTCTTTGGTTGTTTATTTCAATTTCTATTCGTTTTGGACTTTATTTATTCTTTAATATTAATTTTTGGTCGTTTTGAGTTTGAATCATTATAGAAATTTATTTCTGCTAGTTTAATACGGTTATTTACTTTTCTTTGAAAAAATTCTTTATCGGAAAGGCTTTTACTATTAATTTAAATAAACATGTTCTAATGTTAAAGTAGTAGGTCCTGGACCAAGGGAATCCGAATCTGAAAATAATTTGTGTTTCGAGCCCCATTAGAGACTAACATTTTCTCTGATAGGCAACCCTACAACTTTTATTTTTTTCGACCATAAACCTCAACACATAAGAAAAAATTAAACAGAAAAAACTAAATCCCCCCAAAATAAGCCTAAAAAGTGGAAAGACATATTCTTTTAATTGCAGTACAGGATTCCCAAATATAGTCTAAAAATAGTCAAAATCTCTATTTTCCTCTTAGCTTGACATTTTCAGGAGTCCTAGCCTGGGATATAACGGCCAAACGGTTTATTGGTTGGTGGAAGGGCGGTAAGGGATTTGAAAATGGGCTGGACAGACTTGTTGTTTCTTATCAGCTTAATACTTACAGTTGCGAGTCCCAGCGCCAATGGGAGCCTATTGTAAGCACGGCTCCCCAATAATGTTGTAAAAAAGGGCAACAGACATTTTTCTCGTTGTGTCAATCTATACCCTTGTGTACTTTGATAAATAGTACCCTAGTACACAGTCATAATGACTTTGGGTCGAATCTTCAGCGCAGATAAGAATGATTATTCTTATTATTAGCTATAAATCGCGTTTTGAATATTTTTCAATCATCTATTTATGTGTGGACTAAAACATTTAAAAAAGAAAATACCATCTGAATTGACTTCAAGCAATATGTAAGTGACGTGTAGGACGACATTAAGCTTAATTAGCTCCCCTCCCTTAGTGCAAGCATCCCTGTTCACCTTGACAATAGTTTATGCGAACAATCATAAGGTAATATTTTAAAATGTTAGGAAATAACGGAAAAAAAAACTTTTACAATGTGAATGTTTGTACTTACTTCTTACATCATAGAAATAGACATATAAAAATTTGAGCCATGTATTTGTCTCTAACTCTTCTTCGTTTATAAAATTTGGTAAAAGAGGCTCACAGAAGAAAAGTGCTACGCTTAGGCTACCAATTACAATGCCTATTACGGATTGAACCTAAAAAGTAAACAAAAGTTTAAAATCAGTGGTAAAAACAAATTAAATATATTTATTCTAATGTCTAACTTCTATTCAGCAGCCATATTTATTTTTACTCCATAAAAAAACATAGATTTAATAAACAAATGTATTAAAATTAAGTAAAGAGGAGACAATATTATTAGTAGAGAGGGTGGTGCCGATCTAAAAGCTTAGAGCAGCCGAGGAACAGATGTTTCCCCGTTATACAATTTTGAAGAATAAATAGATTAGTCTTGTACCTAATTATACAAAAGAAATAAGTTTTTAGCGACTAGAAGTAAGGAGCAACATTGCAATTTAAAACGAGTACAATTTATTCCGTACGTGAGGGGGACTATTCTTTCTTCAATCCCTCACTCTGTACGCTAAAGTTTGATTTTTTGTCAAAAGTCCTTACGAACAACTGCTGAAACCAAAGGCTATTGAACTGGAATAAGATGCTTTCTTAAAGCACTAATAATCTTTAGTATAATGAGGAGGAATGAATAGGGGGCATCCCCCTCATATGTAGAATAATTTCTTTTGGTTGTAAATTTTAATGCTGTTCCTTACCTTCAGCTGAAAAGCTTGTTTTTCATTTCATTTCTAATGGTTTTTCAAATCATGCAGGACAGTTTTTTGGGGGAAGTTTCCACGGAAGGAGTTCCATGGAAACTTCCCCCAAAAAACTCTCCGAATAGAATACCCACCGCACAAAATTCTTCTTCCCTTAAAAAGAATCCATATGTTTCCCAATGACAAATATAATATTTAAACAAAGGGCAATTTTAAAACACCCTTTCCCCAGGGGCTGGGGGTGGCATGTCATCCCCAGAGGTATAATTATTGTAACTTTCAGCTATGCTGAGCGAAGACACGATCTTGAAACTTGGATCGGATGTATTTGGGGAGACAAGGGGCGTCGGAGGTGATGGAAAGCCTCCAATATTTTTGGCCAATGAAAATGGGCATTAGAACTTTTAGCATTCGTTTGAATAAACGTTTTTCTGGCTTTTTAGAACCGTTGGTTTGATATAATCACCCCTGTGGAGGAAATTATTAATAAAAGCAGCGGGAGCATAAGCCTCTTAAAATGGCCCGTGGCCGCTACTCTTTTCTTCCTTTAATGAAGATGACAAAGAAGTTTAACAGCGATCCCCTCAGAGGCAGGTATCATTAATTTTCTTCAACACTCAGGTGCATGTTACGTAATAGGAAATGTTTTCTAAGAGATGCGGGTGTCTGTTACAAAATAGAGCGTGTTTTTTCTTTGATAATTTAAAAACCCATGAGGGCCAGGGCTTGTTTTTACTACAGGATTTCTTTGGATTCTATGTAATAGGTAATGTTTTCTTTGGGTACTGTATAATAGAGATTGTTTTTCTTTAATTGTTTAAAAAACCCGCAAAGTCCAGGAAAAGTCCTTAAGGGCCCCCTCAAGTCAGGGCATGGTCCCGATTATTCATGACCCAAAATTTTCATGCTTCACACGCACAGAACCTTGTCGTGTCAACAAACAAAGTATTTTCTACCGTTTTCTATTAGCAGAACAGTTTTACAGTTAAGACGTCCGTTGATTTTTCTAGGAAGACAGCTTTGTTGTTCTAGTAGCATGGCAAACAAAAGGTATCCCGTTATTTTCAGGAAACAGAAGCGTCAGATGATCCACTATTGATTCCTTTTCTTCTAGTTGGAACTGAGTAATTCTCTTTATCCCCTAGGGGCTATAAAACCCAACCTCAGGCGTGTTTCCTCATTAATTTTACATAAGATAATGAAAGTAATACAACTTAAGTTTAACAAATGAACATGTTTCAAACATAAACCTAAATTATATACCAAAGGCTAAGGGTAAGCCTATATATATACCATCTCTCCCCTACCCACAAAAAAATAAGGTGCGCACACTCACATTTAACCTACTATGACTCTCTATACTGAATTAGCATCAAAAATCAGAACCTCCCTCCTGCACGAAAAGGCTTTGTCAAGGATAAATTCATCTCGTTTTGTCATGACATTTGCAATTCATAACCATAAAAACCGCCAAGAATCTTGTCATATATTTTACTGTAAATTTGTCCCCTATTAAACTACTTTCAAGTATATTCAAGCAGATGGGTAAAAAAGACATAAACAGATATTTGCGCTAGCCTTTAATGATATCTTCCATCACGTAAATGGATAGTTTGTACCGAACATCCGGCATTACATTAATGGATAAGGGTTAATTCTTTGCTGCTGGCAAATTTGAATGGTCTTCTATTGCAAGCGAATCACATCTTAGAAATGTTTTTCCGATGAAATCAGCGAATTATTTTCTACACTAAATCCCTGATTTTTTATTGGAACGACCTAAATTCTGGCTAGTTCCATTTTCAGCAGCTAACAGCTAATTGCTAAGGAGGGTAAAAAGCAAGTATACCTTAGTTAATCGTGAAAAAGGGGGCACTTATAACACCTTCATTGTGTGCTAAATTCCATTTATGAAAAAGGGGTGAATATTCAAAGGGGAGAAAGCAATTTTATTTTCGCTAAAATTTAGAGAAAGAGGTTAAATTGATTGAATGTCTACACAGGATGTCATGTAGGTAATAGGAAATGTGTCCTTTTGACTATAATAATGAATTATTATGTGACGCCCCTCCTATCTTAATAGTGGCTATGCACTCATTTTCAGTTATGTGTAGCTCATTAATCTCTTATTACAATCAACGACATCGCATAAAACTTTTATAGCTCAAATGCAAAATAGGTGTGAAAAACATTTTTCCTTTACTATTGCTTATTATAGAGAAAATAAAAGCAAAATTTAACTAGGGAATAAAAAACACTTAAGGTCTGTGATATTTGTTGATTCAAAGTTTTCTCTGAAAATGTTCAACTATTTCCCTTATTCACTATATAAATCACCTTCAGTTAGCTAGATTATTTGATTCTATTTTTGGTTAAATTGAGTTCTTTACCTTTCTTAGAAAAAACATTTTCATGTTTATCCTCACTGCTCAGGAAACAAACGAGTATTCATCTTAAATTTAAGGAGAAACTAAGAATTTAAGGTTCAAGCTACTTGAAAAACAAGAAATTGCTCTTTATTAAAAGAGTATTTGATGACACACTTGGCACATGGGGCTACTAGAAACAAATTTGACTGGGATTACGCGCTTGGCACTTGGGGGTACTAGAAGTGAATTTAACGGGGAAAAATAATTTTTAACTCATTTTCTTCATATAAAAACATAAATTTTATTTATTTTGAGGAAAATTCTGACCAAAGCCCCCCTCCCGCAAAGAAGGAAAGGGCAAGGGAAGATGTGGCCCCCACTGTGGACCCTTCGAGACCATGGTCATCATGCTAGGCAAAGATGCCGGCCTTACAACTCTCATGCAAAAAAGCGATAGTTCGCTCTACCAATCCCATGACAGTAAAGTTGCGGGCCCTTCTATTCTCAACTTGCAAGATGGAGCTGGTAATCCACTGGTAAGTAAAGACTCCGTATATAGTTAAAATTGAAAAACTACTTGAGGCACTGTAAGCGTCGTGGATACCAGTCTGTTGAGATGGTTTCAGGCAACAATGCCAGCTTGAGTTTCAAAATTTCCGAGAATTTACTCTTGCAGAGTGACAAGGTGGCATTGGATATCTAGGGGTGATAAAAGGGGGTGATATATTCAGTAAGTGGTCCATCCATTGAATAGGTGCAAAACTTTGTATGGCTTCTTTAGGAGCCTTCCAAAGACCTGATTTAATTGGATATTTTTTGTCCTATGTTTTATTTTTGTCATATGTCCTATTTCTGTCCTATATTATTGAATGTCCTATGTAATTATGTTCAAGTTGCCGTTTTATGTAAATATGTAGTGCATTTATCTTTACTAACAAAACATGTATATTTTTAGTATGTATTTAACACATTGAAATTAGATTCAGTTAGTTGTATTTTTAGAGCGAGAAGAATAATATGTATCAATTTAAAACTCAATTGAGATCATTTCTTTGCGGACATTCAATGTCTGGCAAAACAGCACTTTCAATGAAAATAACTCAAAATCCTAATTAAATTTTCTTAGAAACTCCTATAACTATCTATTATCGCTTTAATTTGTGGCGAGAATCTTCTGATAAAATAAAGACTATTGCACCAGGCATAGAATTCATACAGGTACTTGACGTGTTTAATATTATGACACCAAACCCGTGGTTGATTATTTGCGCTTTAGCTGTATCCTTTCAAGAATGGTCTAAGGAGATGTTTACAGTTATTCACGGTCAGATTTTATCATGAAAAAATTTCCGTAGCCGTTGTTCTCCACAATCTCCATCACCAGAGTAAATGTATTAGAAAACTTGCATCGAACTATACTTATTATATCATCTAGAGCGTTGTTCTTGATTCAGGTTCTCTTATATCCTTGAACAAGCAAATGTATCCCCGTGAGCCGAAAATTTTACTTTCGACATAAAATGAAGTTACTAATAAACCTTATCGTTATATTTTACTGGACCTCAATGAAAATACACTTGAAGATTTATGTATGGTCAATGATATTTTGCCAGTAGAGGTACTGTATATCTACCCGTAAATAGCAATAAGGGTCGTTAGTTGTCATCATGACACTGAAGAAACTACGTGAGAACAGACATTTAATTTTGTCCTAGAGAATTCAAAATCGCCGCTTAGCAAGGCTATTCTCAAACATGACAATGCCAATGAATTCATTAATCTTCTATCAACCAGAAGTAGTTAAGCAACAGACAAAAAAAAACATCATTCTTTGTACATTTATTTTTTCTTTTTTTTATACCCTGGAGTTTGCAAGAAGAAAGAAAAAGGTTGTAAAATAAAACGACTTGTTCAAGCGGGTGGTTGTTTCTTTTCATTTTTATTGCCAATAATCGCAGAACTTGTAAACGCTTATTCTCTAGAAACGGCAAACTCTAAATATTGAAGTCAATAGAATTCGCTTGTTAAGTTTATTAGCAATGAGACAATTGCTTATATGAAAAAATAATTTTGATTCATAATACCCTTCGACGCGTCGACAAGCATAAAACCTACCGTGAAAAACTCCTCAAAGTAGTCAACTGATCAACTGATCAACCTCCAAGTCTACAATTATCTAACATTTTATAAAGTGTGGTAGACCTAGTACCTTATTGTACAAATTGATCAAAAAAAACAATGATGTTCTAATCCAAGGCAAGAGTTACAATT
Source organism: Artemia franciscana (assembly GCF_032884065.1). NCBI lineage: Eukaryota > Metazoa > Arthropoda > Branchiopoda > Anostraca > Artemiidae > Artemia > Artemia franciscana. The sequence continues at coordinate 20,560,230 of NC_088864.1, forward strand.
TAATGGATTTGGTATCATATATGAATGCGAATCGTAAAAGAATTGAATTCTTTAATAGTCATTTATATAAATTTTTAAAGTCATCAAACTTTCCGAAAAGCGTTATGGGGAATAAATATATTTTAAAACGACTAAGAGATAGACACGTCAATTGGCGATGATGATTTAAGAGGTAAAAAACGAAGACGTCTTAATATCAACGCATCAACTAATAGTAGGCAAAAGGTTAGCGGACACTTTACACCACGTCTACGTTAAAAATGGCTCAAGTTTTGATATGTGTTTAAGAAATATTGGTAAAGCAGGAAGTTTAAGTTTCCCCATCACACTTGCCTGAGTCGCTGTATTTGAAGAGAAGCTGGCAGAATAATTCCAGCTATACTCTCGACCGAACCCATAGAGTTGACAATAGTCGTTATCGAAAAACTAAAGCCTTTTTCTCATTGCATATATTACAAGCTGACCTTTTGACTCTAGACAAAATTCAAAGACGTCACAATAGCCCGTATAAGTATGTTTTACTTGCAATCAGTGTTTCTAGTCGCTAAGCATATTCCGTTAAATTACGGACAAAGAGAGGCAATAAAGTTGCTAAAGCCTTTGAATCTATCTTTGAACAAGATTCTAATAGAAAAATTCAAACAAATCGGGGAAGTGAATTTGTTAATTCAAATGTAAAACCGGTTTTATTGAAAAATAATACAATACTCTTTCATATGAAAGATGATATGAATGATGACAAGATTCTTGGCGGTTTTTATGGTTATGAATTGCAAAAAGTTCAAACCACTGTAATATATCAAATTGAAAAGATATCTAAGAGTTTTACTCTTAAGGGCAAGAGAAATTTATTTGTTTCTTGGCTCGGATACAGTTCTGATTTTGATTGTTGGATTCCTGCCGCTTTTGACCCCCTCTATGATGATTTGAATAAAATCTGTAATTTTTGACAAAACTCTCTCCCCCATCAAATTTGATGGAAAGTATGAAGTGGCTCTTGTTGTTTATATTCTTAAAAGTACGTATGATATCCTGGGGAAGGATCGCACATATGATATAAAAGTAAAGACCCTTGGACTTCTCCGACGAGGGTTTGGTGGCTAGTTTAGACTCTGATGATTACCCCTTTGCTACTATAAATTACGAGGAGTACTACAATATGCACGAGTTGTGTCGATTTATCAACAACAAATTGTGAGTAAAAAAAGAGTTACTTCATATTCAACAGAACAAAGGAGAATTTATATTACTAATCCATTTGAGATTAAAGGAATTTTTCTCAATGAGAATTTACGTAATGTTCTCGTTTTAAAGGTTGTATTTTTAAATGCGGTTGTTGGCGATTTTGCGTCTTCTACACTACAGAATTAGGGTTCAGTGAAAGGATTTTAAAGAAAGTATTTCACAAAATCTCAGGTCCGGTGCACGATCCTTTGGTGAGCGATTGAAATCACGACAAAGTGGGAAAGGTTTAAAAAGGGCTAGAAAACCTCATCGCTCATCAGTCCCAGCTCGGCCCGGAAGCGTAAAACGTCACTCTTGTCAAAAAAGAAAAAGAAACCAAAAGTGAAAATTGTTAGATCGAAAAATGTATTTCTTTTCTTAGAAATGGCATATATATCACTTAAAGAATCTCACCCTCAAAAATCTCGTTTCAAAATCTTTTCCACGCGGGTAAATTTTAATGTGATTGTAAAAGTTGGTTACTATGAACGATTTTATCCACAACAACCACTCTCTGAAACGTATATTTTCAAGTGACGATTATAGAATTAGACTTCCACATATATAGATTTCCGTGTCACCATAAAAAATGTAACAGTAAAGTAATAAATGCAGCCGAGGGGCTATCCTGAGAAAATTGTATAAGACACAATTTGTGTAGACAAATCAGTGTTTACATAAATGGAACGCTGGTAAGCACCAGCAACAGTCTTTCAAACTATGCAAGTTATATACAGTTTACGTTGACGACTTCAATGTCCTATAAGTGTTTGAGGAGTTTGGCTATTGGATATTAAGATAAACGGACTACCGATCAACTTGGAGATGCAAAAACTAAAGATTCACACTTGGTTGCAAAAATAAATCATCAGATATTTAATATACCTCAATGGTTACCCCCAATATTAAGGTTGTGATATAAAACTACAACTTGGTCCGTCCAATTTTATTTGCAAAAAGTACATGGCACTCCACCTGATGCAACAGTCTCTCTACCCTCGGCAATACTTAATATATGAAAACAACAGGTTAGGGTTTTTTGTTTTGGCAGTTGAGAATTGAGAGCTAGTGGAAAAAATATTAAACTACTTGTTCCTCGTACAACCACGAATCAACGATATATTGCTAAGGATACAAGTACCTACACCGATTGGTCATTTATCAGTGGCAAAATTCCTTCAAAACTTGCTTTGGCCTTTGTAAAAAGAACTAGTGTGATTGGATCAAGGACGAAATCCCCACTTAAGTCTGAAATGATGGAATTTCATCTCTTGTATATAAAGTAAGTACAATTCCAATCTGCAGTTTATCCTTTCATAATTCCTACAGGATCCTATTTGTATCGACAATGCAATCCTTAGATTGAAATTTCCAACTATTTGACATGGTATAGTACAAGGAAATGTTTGGAAAACTCATTGTATCATTGTATTGGATTGGTCCGGTGCTCAAGATATGACTATTGTCACAACGGGCACAATACGTTTAGAGTGTGCCTCTGCTAAGATATTGGAGGAGAGTACATAATTAATCTTGCTAAATTAATTTGAAAACTATTGGGAAGTTATCCCTGAGGGCATTGTTCTATTAGACTTGGCACAATGAACACGAATCAAATTATCAATGTATTCAATTTGGTTCCCTACATGCCCAAACACAAATAATATTGCATACTCTCGAATTATCTCGACAATACTTAAAGTGTTAACAATACCCTTAACATTGTTAATAATAGTCTATCATCTGTAAATACGGAGCATTGTCTATGCTTCTTTCAAACTATGAAGAATATTGAAATTGTCTATTCTCTTGGCCTATCGTATGCTTTCTGCAAGCCTCAAATTAAAAACTTTTTTGAGTGATGTGGAAAATCTATTATTCAAAATTGGATGCGAGTGCAAGACTTATCAAACCAAAAGTTGCAGTGTTCATGCACTATTGTATTTTATCTTTGGTTTTGCGGATACACTTACAGTGAATTTCTCACATTTTATGTAGACATTCCTCGATGGAACGACTTTCTAGTTGATATGACTCTTTCCTAACAGTATACTGTAAATTTTAGTTCCCCAAGAGTGAAATACTTCCAAAATGTTCGTGACTTTGTTTATTAATAAAATTTGTATTTACAAAACTCTGTATCCTTTAGATTTATATCTTCCACGTATAGGTAACCATCGTTAATGATAAGTGGTGGTAGCTCGTCATGATCAACATGTACTCACCTTGGCATGCAAAGTCAGGTTTACATTTTCTACAATATAATTTAACTTCATTTTTATTATTATATCTCTTCATGAAGTCAATAATGCTATTTCGATTCATATTATAAAATTCACCTATTTCAATTTGCTTATTTGAAGCAATGTAACAGACAAAATTCTCATATGAAGAATCCCTTTATGTAACAGCCAAATAATATTCGATAGCTTTCTAATCATTGTAGCTGGTATTTTCCCAGCGATATCGTAAAAACTGGACTCTATTATTATTCAAGTAATTCAGGCGTACACCAGGTTCTTAATCCCAAAACAATTTTAAACCACGACTATACCAATCTCTCAAAAAGAAACTGAAATCTCTTTTATTGTTTTTTACAATCATACCAGGGAAGTATTTTCCCATTGACCAAATTTATCATAGTGACAATTAGACCATAAGAAACCTCTAGTGTAAGAGTCACAAATCTCTCCAAGACAGGAAGTACAGTCTTTGCACTGCGCATCCTTTATGAAATTTACATGGATTGCATAATGTACACTTTTCATTATGGTCATCAGCAATAGTACAATTCTAATAGGATGACCAGATGCTCAATGTATACAAACATAATGGGTATTTGTAAAACATTTTTTCAATGTTTGATTGTCTCACTGCTAAATAGAAACTGAACGATTAATAAAATAAATGTTCTTTTCTATCACTAGTCACTTATGCTCATTATTTATTTGATCACTAGAAAAATGGAAGGAGTAACTGAAACTCTGGGTAATCTTCAAACATATGTGCAATAACATTTTGTTTTGTTTCGATTACTATGTCAATAAATTGGCTAAATGCCTTGGACTACGACATTTTAGTCTCAGACAATAATCCAAAGACGAAGACTCATTTTTCATAATAATGTGCACCATTCTCTTTGTGAAGATTCTCTTTTGCACTAAAAATCTCTGAAAATTATCCACTGTAATTAGCCGCTTTTCCAAAGTAACAAGATGTCCTATATGTTTCTGTCTGTCTACTTTATTCATTTTGATCCTCACAGTCTCACTACAGATTGTAGACTTTTATAGAAAGAAGATTCTTTCTATCTTCTGGACACCATCCTATAGTCTAGGCGTCCGATCAAGGTGGTCACTATTGCACCTTAGAGATATGAGGGGTAACCAGCTATAATATCCAACGAGGAAAAAATGTTCGAAACATTTGTTCTTACATGGAGTTTGTTTTTCATCAATTCATCTTTAATTTTCTTACTGATAATTTCCACCAGTGCCCTTCTTATTTTACCGGCGATTTCCCTGTCTATTACAGCATTATTTTTTACATAGGTAATAGTTTTGGCACCTAAACAAGATTTGTTTCATGACTTTGCAGGGATACACCTGTCTTCTTTTTACATTCCTTTGAATGGTAATACTAGGAGGATGGCGATAAAATTTATCAAGTGGTAATGTGCTACCAGCAGAAAGAAGTTGGCCTTCGTCATCAACTAAAAATGTTATGTTTGCATTCTCTTTCTACACAAACTTCTCTAATGATGTTAATCTCGCACTTCCAGCTCTATAGCACTTGATTTTTCTTGGTACTCCAGAGAAATTTAACTCTTTACTGTAATAGCAAGGCACGCATACATATCCAAGAGTGTTACCATGAGCACTTGTTTCATAATTCAAATATTTATCTTTCTCGGCATTCAATGCTACTGCAATGCTATTGTGTACACACTTCTTCCTGGAATATTTCATCTTTGTTTTTTTTTTAAATAAGATGTAGATGTTTACCCTTTACGATGCAGAAATAATACTGGAGCAAATCATATGATCCAACAAGTCACGCACGATTTCGTCACCTCCAATAAATTTAACAAATGACGCAAACTCCTGCTACGTAATATGCACCCACATGTTTTAGAAAACATTCTCTATTACATAAAATGTACCAGCACTTTGTCTTGAAGGGGATCGTCGTTAAACTTCTTCGTCATATTAAGTCATTAAAGATAGAAAGGAGTAGCGGCTATGGGCCATTTTAGACTCCTTAGGCCCCTACTACTAACATATAAATAAATAGACACTCATCTGTGAGATGAGTGGATTGGTGCGCGGCATTTTTTGGATCCTTTGTCTGAGAGGGCGAGGGTTCAAATCCTAGTGTACCCAATCATTTGGTTTGGGAGGGGGATCAGTGGCGTGACTCTGTAAGCTCAGCCAGAGTCGACACAGCTCTAAATGTGTACCTGGAGTTATCTGGGGAAGGTAAACAGGAAGGGCGTGCGAAATCACAGGATGGTTGGCCCCCAAATCTTTATTGAACTTCCTGGCTGATGGGCTAAGACACGGAGATCAGCATCGCTGGTAGGGGCTGTAAAGTCCAATGTCATTTTTTCCTTTTCCATTTTTTACCGTGATCTGTTCTGGCTAAAATTACAAAATTGCAAATTCCTGTAGATGGTAACTTGGAGCATCTACGGTAAGGCTTCTTGTATGCTGAATCTGATGGTGTGATTTTCATTAACATCCTTTATTTTTGAGGGAAGTTTTGCTCTTTCTCGATGATCAGGCACAATTTCTCATGTTCATAGCTTGTGATGGGTAATATTAAACTCAGCGAATTTTATTATATTTGAAACTAGCATGAAAAGAATTTTTTTTATCTATTAGTTATTTTCAGAATTCCTGATTTTACAGTTTTGGCTTTATCAGTTTCGGCAAGATATGATGTTTGAATTAATGTATAGCAAAAAAAAACAGATGCACAAAACATTTGTTTAGGCTCAACTGTCTAGGGCCCTAAATCATGGGTACAGCGACAGTTGAAAACTGATGAAGAGCAAACCACGCCTGCACAAACCAAAAGTTAAAACCTATAAAAATCTGCATAGCGAGAACAAGTTGCCATTTGATGCTGATTCAGGAATGGTAACTATTATTTCGACTGATTTTTGTGGTACAAGTTTGTCGTGAAGACAAATTTATGGGAATTTCTAAAATGAGACTGAAAAATAATGGAACCCGAAGAACAAAATAAAAGTACACCAATGGAATCAGCTTGGTCAAAAACTTAGTCCAGGAGAAATACAGTACCCACTTGAACAACAAGAAAAATAACTTTAATCTATCTTAGGTAGCTCTAACGTGTCTCTTTTTTTCTTTTTTACCCAGATGATGATCGTATCGAGATGTTAGTCTTATAAAATGTCAAGAAGGTTCATTTGAAAGTAAATCGCCACACCTACTTCCGTTGCTCAGTAGCAAAAAAAAACTTGCTACTGCAATGTAGTGCTGCTGCCATTTTGTGCCATCAAACATCTTTTTTTACAGAAAGAGAGACAAAACATCAGGAAATGCTAATTCTAAAAGGGTCAATCAGTTTTTGTGTTTAAAACATTAAATAAGAATCTTCTAATCCCCATCTGTTTCATCTTGGACACCGAGAGAATAGTTGTTTTGTTTTTTTTCATTGTAACCTGTTACCATCAGCTTGAAACCAAAGACTCTCGAGAGTTGAAAGCCTCGATCATGGCTGCATGGAGTTTTAGAACGCATGACTAAAGGTGTTTCTGCTAGAGTTAGTTGAAGTAGGCTATCAAATAGACTGGCAAACAGATTGTGGTAATTAAGCGTAAAAACACAGATTTTGCTAGAACTATTTGCATTATATAGTTTATTAAGTTTGAGTTTCTGCCTACTATGACAAGCAGGCTGCCCCTTGATCATAGAGATATACTTGATCACTTAATTAAAAGCTACCCTCTCTTAGGAATTCGTCTCCGTATCTCCTTTTTAAAGGGCTGTACTACTATGTAGAACTTGTTGGTGCCATTTCTGGAGTGTAAAGGGTTGGATGCATAGCGAGGGTACTATTGCAATCTCCACGGTCAAATATCCTTAACCTAAAGTTTGAAATCCTTCACCTTTTATACTCCCACTCCCACCCCCATAGTTAGTGGAAACTAAAAATAAACAAGTTTTGAAAAAAAATCCTAACGAGTAAAATTTAATTGTTTGCATTTATTTCTATGTAGATAATTCATTTATAATGTGCAAATTATTAAAGATAAGAGATAATGACATAGGCTACCCTTCAGACTCTTTATTTACTTGACAAAGTTGCACATATCTTATTCGAAAGTTTAAAAGATAACAGAAGTAAAACCTATGTTTAATGCCTTTAAAAAAATATGCTAAAATCTTTAATATCATTACTCAAGTTAAAAAAAAAATTAATTTTAATGTGTATATTTTCAAATAGGAGAAAAATAAATTTAAAAAACAAAGTTTTTCTTACGGAAGTAAAAGAGTTAAAACCTTAAAAAACTAAAATTATTGTTTCTTCAAGTATGTAAGATATATCTGCAAAAATAGCTTACATAAACTGACTCGTAATATGTTCTAATGTCTTTCAAATCTTGAAGCTTTTGCTTCACTGAAAAAAAAAACACCTTAAAAAACAGGTTGTTATTTTAGAATTAAAAAACTTCATGGGCGGCCGCTAGAAAAGAGAAAACTTGAACCTAGAAAAGAGAAAAGAGGCTTGAACCATCTCTTAGACTGCAAAGATAGTATCGATAACTTTTAGCATATAATATCTAGAAACTCAAGCAAGTTCTGTTTTCATTTGAGCGCTAGCTGTTTCAAAAATATTAATTTAGTTTATTTTCGCTAGTTTTGCAGATATATCTTGCATTATTGGCGAAAGAATGTTTTTTTATCGTTTAAGTTTTAACACCGTTCTTTACTGCCGTAAGATTTTATTATTATTATTATTACTATTATTACAACGTCGATATGATTGGGCAATGCTTTCTTGAGGGTTTGTATACATTGCCAAACGTTATTCTCCGTGATGGTCCACCTTAGGCGAAACAAAATACAGAAGTACCTCGAATGGGGTGGGAAAAGGCCAAAAATAGAATGAAAGGAAGTAAAAAGAGGAATAAAAAATAGCCTCCTAATAAAATGGGTCCAAGAGGGGATGTATGCAATTTTGTTCGATTTTGGTGACTTGGCAGTGTGATAAATTGCAAATAGAATTTTTTCCGATCCAGACTTCAAAAATGAATTTATCTATTGGTAAAATTTTTGCTAAAATAAAAATTAAACTTTCCTTTACCTAAAATATAGGCTTAAGTGTGTTGGTAGCAAACTAAATGCAAATTCACAGTTTTAAGCTGATTTAAAGTGAAAAAAGCAAAAAAATAGACTAGTGACTCATGACCCCCTCCATAGCTTTTATGCTCTTTTGTAATCAGGTATTTCGAGAACTTTGTTTCAGCGGCTACTGCCTTATTAGAAAGAATGAAACCTATCCTTAATCAAAGGAGAAAGGTGACGTCAGAGGAATCGTTACCAATTACTGGGAGAAGACCCTTGATCTGCATGGTCAGCTGCTAGACTGGATCATATAATTAGTAGCAGGGCAGCCTTTGACTCTACTATTTGTCCAAACTATTAACTGGGCATTCGGTCTTGAAGGATCTCAGTCTGTTTCTACCACTAGCCGGAATTTTACATTCTATTTCTCATAAGAATTTGGAGTCGTTTGATGAAAAGTTAATTTAATTCTATGCTTCATTCAGAGAAAAGTCGTTCGCCTATTAAGCAGAATTTGGTCTTTAACAAAACCGTTTAGTTCTATAGAACAAACAAAATTAAAGCAACAGACAAGTGAAACTATTTTCTTATTCCTTTCAATTTTTTCAAAGTAGTAAGCCTAAGCCTTCACCACATACTTCCTAAAGTTTAGGTACAGCCAGTCTGGCACCCTTTACTCAGCTTTGACCTAGCGTTGCCTATAGTAAAGGCCACATATAGTAAAGGCCTATAGCGTGGCGCTATAGCGTTGCCTATAGTAAAGGCCACATATAGTAAAGGCCTTTAGCGTTGCGCTATAGCGTTGCCTATAGTAAAGACCACAAGGCTTCAATGTTTTATTATTATTCTTTTCTCAAGAGACACTTCGTTCGAAAGGGAAGGTC